>NC_056732.1:1498940354-1498972854 GCF_019279795.1 Protopterus annectens | reverse complement strand
GTATAAGCATCAACTCTCTCACTCTCTCTCTCTCTCTGTATTTTGTCATACTGTTATGGTATAAGCATCATCTCCCTCTCTCTCTCTCTCTCTCTCTCTTGTATTTTGTCATACTGTTACGGTATAAGCATCATCTCCCTCTCTCTCTCTGTGTATTTTGTCATACTGTTACAGTATAAACATCATCTCCCTCTCTCTCTCTCTCTCACTGTGTCTGCATTTTGTCAAACTGTTACAGTATAAGCATCATCTGTCTCTCTGTATTTTGTGATATCGTTACGGTATAAGCATCATCTGTCTCTGTATTTTGTGATACTGTTACGGTATAAGCGTCATCTGTCTCTGTATTTTGTGATACCGTTATGGTATAAGCATCATCTGTTTCTCTGTATTTTGTGATACTGTTACGGTATAAGCATCATGTCTCTCTCTCTCTGTATTTTGTCATACTGTTGCGGTATAAGAATCATCTCTCTGTATTTTGTCATACTGTTACAGTATAAGAATCATCTCTCTCTCTCTCTCTCTGTATTACTACATTCTGTACTGTCTGCATCAGGACACTTGTTATTCCGCTGTGGTAATTCTGGGCACTGTATCTCAGCAAACATCATTGCTATCTAAACTAAGTCCAGGGAAGGTATACTTCTGTCTCTAGCCAGTGTTTTTCAATTAATGTTCAGTTCTGCGGACTACCCATTTTTGTCTTCCTGTACTGATTCATTTAATTTACTCATTTGTTTAATATGTGAATCTGGTTGATGCAGTACATAAACACTTTAGCCATGATCCTAGCTAAAGGCAGTCAGTTTCATACACAAAAATGTTATGCTACAAAACAGTTATAAAAATACATTTTAAACAGAAAGGAGACTATGCTTCATGCAGAGTGGCAAGACTTATTTATACATTTGCATATTTCCAGTGATGATGCAAAAGTTCATACTTACAGTGTGCATTTACATCATTACGTTCTAAACTGTTATTTAAAACTGACAATAAACAGTAGGTATAGACAACAGCAAAAATATTAAGTGTGATAAGGCTCCCTAGTAACAGGCTATCCATTTACTGATGTACAAAATGTTACATGTTCAACTGTGCCCATGTGGTGTATGAACTGTATGTTTTGTATGAAACATAACATACTTTCTTATATTTCCTTGGACTCAGTTCATGCCTCAAAAGGCTCAGTGGAACATGCTACCTGCCCAGTTAAAAAAACAAACAAATAAAAACATCTCTTATCCAGACTTATTCAGGTCAATGTGACGACCTTCAGTTTATTTATTTTCTGATGTCTACTTTGTCCTATTTGGGGTCATGGGTAACAGACGTCTGTCCTGGTAAGCAGCTGGCATTAATTATGGAACAAGACCTGGACTAGCTGTCCATGCATGAAAGAGTGTACACATGCACACATCTCACAAACAGTTATAGTTAATCTGAAGAACTACCAACTCATCAAGTGCCATGTTTTGAGATGTGGCAGGAAAGCCAAAGACTGTTGAAAACCCACATTGATACACGGAGGACATGTCTGCACTGTACTAAATCCATCCCAGCCAGGAACTAAACCACAGAAGCAAATTCCAGACTTTAAAGCCTATGTCACACTGTACAAACTGAATGTACTAGAGATCAAAAAACATGACTTAGACTTTATATAAATAGTACTGAATCCACCAGTTTTGCTTTTGGATTTCTTCTGTTGCTGTTTCGGAGGCACTTTACCCTTGGAAGTGATTGTTGCTGTATCTTCAGAACATCTCACAGATCACTATAATACTCACTAGGGCAAAATCGCCAACACAGGTTGTTGTTGTTGTTGTGTCTTTCAGCTTTTCCCGGTTAGGGGTCGCCACAGCGGAACTCCGGTCAGCTAATGATTGGCAGTAGATTTTTTACGTGCCGAGTTGCCAGCCCTGATGCACAACCTTCAACGAAGGTACACCCATTCACACATGTCTCCACACAGAAGGCGCTCTAGCTGAGAATCGAACAGGACAACGTCTTACTGTGAGGCGACAATGCTACCGCAGCACCACCACCATCACCAACACAGGTGTCTCCAGAAAAATTAAACTGGAACTTGACCCAAATGTTCCCAAACTTTGATTTTCTGGCAGCATGTGGGATGCTCTAAGCAACCACCTTTCTGTCTCTACACTTTGAAAAGACTATTAAGGCCACTCCATGAAATGTGAGAAAGTTCTCACTTCAAACCTTTGCAGAAAAACTGTCCTAAGGACATTTCATGAAGCCTTCAAATTTCAGGTAAGTGTTTCTATATCTTCTTATACTGCATTATGCACTCTGATAACTTTAAATATTACATGAAAGTCAAATAAAAGAATCAACAGCACAAGAAAGAAGCATCTGCAATAGAAGAAATACAGGCACGGAAGTTTGTTTTGAAACTTACAATATTACAGACATCTGCACAACAAATAAACTTCAAAACTGAAGGAATGCAAGCAAATCTACTTTGGTGAGCCATAAACCAGTACTGCAGCTCATCACCAAACCTTCTGTAACTTCACTACTGACTCAACCAAGTTCAATGGTTGCTGACAAGAACAGATTACAAGCATCTTTCACAAATCATGCAATAAACTGGTAGGCAACCTCATAAGTGGAATCCAAACCAAATGCTACCATTTCACTTATTGCAGCTACACCCTGCCTTCTAGTTCTGATGAACATTGAAAGATTAGTCAAGAATGCCCTGACAGAACAGAAACAAAGTATGGATCCCTGGGTGTAGATGGCCTACTGCCTTCATCTAGTCATACAGTTGTCGTGTTCATTATCAAGCCTCTCAAAACTACAACGCAAAGAGCCCTAGCAAAGGACAATCTGGTAAATCCATAATTAGTCCTAACAATTCCCATTATAAAGGAAGTCCAAAAAATAGTATAAACAATTCTATACCAGATTCCTGTTAGGTACACAAGTTAAAGATCAGCTCAGCCCACAAACTGAAAAATACTGTGATCTTATGTGAAGGTTCTGCTTTTTCTGTCTGATAATAGATATTTTGGGATAACTCCCTTTGCATTTTATTGGCAGCAAGCTACTAAACAAACACTTTTCCTCAGTTTTAACTTATCTGCTATATCTAGCTTCTAAGTAAAATACTTTTATTAAATCTCTAATCAATGAACCTATCATTCAATGTTTCTGGTGAACATCAGTGAAGGATACGTCAAAACATAACAGTGGTCCACGTTTTGTTTTCTTTTGAGTCTTTCAGGGTTTAAAAGGACCCCGGTGTACCCAATTAACAAAAGTAATTGATTAGTTAGTTCATGCTGAATGACATGAAGGAAGGTGTTAAAGAACCAGTAAAATCTAAGCCCATTTCCCTTCTGATCCATGGACTACAACCACTACAAGCAATTTCTCTAATTCAGTCATCAATAAACAAGGAATGTAACATGGCCTCCTGTCACACTTCAAAGTCTAGGCAGGCACAAGAACAAAGCTTTAATGCTGGTTAAATTAAACAAACAAAAAAAAAAAAACATAGCAAAATAAACCAAATGTAAGGATACTAAGGTTATGAGATGGGTAACACTGGTGCTAACTCTGCCCACCCATTCAAATTTTTTATGAACAGAGGACCTCCACATCATGACAGTCACAGAAGAAAACAAGCGGATTATCTTGAAAAGTAGGGGTGTCACAAGAACACTGGGCTTTTGCTTAATTCAGGAGAGTTGGGGCTTCTTTCATTCAGGAGAGCTGGTAGAAAGTTAACCGCATCTCTTTTTTCATTAACTTTTTAAAGAGCTGCAAGCATCACATACATATTTTTGTACACCATCTCATGTTACAAAGACATGAATGTAAAGCATTTCTTCCGGGCCTCTGCTGAAAATTGGCTTTGTTCCAAGTCGGACATTCCCGGTTAACAAATGATAAATAAATAAATAAATAAATAAAAATTACTGTGGCTCAGTTAAACTGATACTGAGAATTTCTAACACCAGTTCCATGAGAAAGAGGGACTGAAGAAGAAATTAAATATTATGCAGAAATTAAGCATGCAGAAAGCAGATACTTATTATAAATGGACTTAAGAAGGTAGACGATTTATATTCATTATCAACCCCCCTTTTTCCCATGTTCTTCATGTGGTTGAGATGTTGTGGCAACTGCCATCATCACTCTTGATTCAGAGCCACTCTCTATCCTCTTTAACGGTCATGCCTAACTGTTGCAGGTCTTCTCTCACACAATCCATCCATTCATCTCTTTGCTGGACATCCTTGTTTTCTTTTGCTTTCTTCCTGTCTCTTCCACATTTTCTGCACCAAATTGCCTTCTGCTTTCCTGCACATGTGCCTGAACCACCACAGTCTGTTCTCTTTGATGTTTTCTGCAGTTGAAGCTACTTTGGCTTCTCCTGATGTCCTCATTTCTTCATCTGTCCCACAGTGTGCATCCTACCACCCATCTCATGCACTTCATCTCCATCACTTCTAGTTTTCGCAACTGCTTTGCCTTCACTGCTCAAGTTGCTGTGCCATACAGAAGTACTGATTGCACCACTGTTTTGTACACCTTACTTTTTAGCATAACCAAGAACCAAACACTCCACACCAGTAAGAAAAACAGATATGGAAGAAGTAGACACCGAAAAACCAACCAAATTAAAAACTCCCAAGGACATGCTATAGGTGGATTGGACACTCTAAACTGGCCTTAGGTGTGAGTGCGTGCATGTGTGTGCTTTCTTGGGTGCCGGGCTGGCAACTCGACACCGTAAAAACTCCACTGCCAATCATGAGCAGACAAGGTGATCTGCTGTGTCGACCCCTAACCGGGAAAAGCCGAAAGAAGAAGAAGATCTTTTCAGCTAGTTTTCATATTTAATTAACCATTTTTAACCGTTTTAATGTTTTTTCTATAGTTATATTTAAACTGCCATCTCTGTCTTTTGTCTTATCTCCATGTATCTAACCATTAAGTAAATTTAATTTCTAACATTTTTCATAAAATGTCCTCTCTTTCTGATTACTTTATAAATACTAAAGGAGAAAAACAAAGGATATACACCATAATCCCACATTCCACCCTCTAGTTTCCTCCTTCCTACATAAAATCTCTCTTAACTGGGCTATGTCTGTTGCCCTAAACTAGAGAAAAATAATTCCAATTATCTCTTTTTTCAAGGTTTCTAGGATTACATAATAACCCCACACAAGCAAGTTCCTTTTCATGCCAAACTAATTTGGTAAAATAGCTCTTTTTTCCCTTAAATAAAAGCTACATTTTAGTCCATAAATCGAGTATTTTCATTTTTGCAATACTTTTTTCCACTGTCTAGCTCTATGTCTGTTAACCAATGGCCATTTTCTCTGCTTTCTTTCATACAATTTTGACAAAAACATTTACATTTTTATTGCTTATTTTTTCCCAAAATCTTGTCTTTCCTCTTTAACTGATCCTAAAAAAGGAAGGGTGTGTGGGTGGGTGGGGAGTGTTCCTAAAGGTTAGCACGATTGCACTTACCCCATTGTGCTACGTGTTCCAGTAATGCTAGGGAGCTAACTGCTGATTTAGACATGCAAGAGACACATGGAGAAAAAGCTCATTAATGACACATATCTGAACTGGAAACATGCACTAGTGTTCTCCAACATGTAAATTTGTTGCAAAGGTACCTACAAACACACACACACACACACACACACACACACACACACACACACACACACACACACACATGGCTGTACATGTATGTGCATAGCCTCAAATTATATATGATGCAGTGCTCTCTACTCAGCTGCCACCGCAAACTGCAATGGTTAAACACTGTAAAATAACCTTTTCAGTCCCGCTTCTCTGCTCTGCTCTGAAGTAGTGAGACAGAGCATGTCTTTGTATCGATCTGCTTCATCATTTTGATACTTCAATAATGCTCTGAGCCAGAGCACAAGGGTAATTTAAATTATCCATACCCCAGACCAATACATTTGCATGCAATTTAGTAGGGTACTGTTTGGTTACTTACCTTAAAATTCATAGCACTTTAGTGGCAGTCTGTGAATCACACACTCACTGCACATTGAGCATGCCTTTAGCTACAGCGTTGTGCAGCGCTCCAATGGTTTAGAATCACACACTCATAGCACACTGAGTACACGTGTTAGATACAGGGTTGTGTAGTGCTCCACTGGTTGTGAATCACACACTCGTAGCACACTGAGTATGTCTGTTAGATACAGGGGTTGTGCAGTGCTCCACTGGTTGTGAATCACACACTCATAGCACACTGAGTATGTCTGTTAGATACAGGGGTTGTGCAGTGCTCCACTGGTTGTGAATCACACACTCATAGCACACTGAGTATGTCTGTTAGATACAGGGGTTGTGCAGTGCTCCACTGGTTGTGAATCACACTTACAGCAGACTAAGTATGCCTGTTAGCTCCATACTGGTTGTGAATGACACACTCATAACACACTGAATATGCCTGTTAGATACAGGATTGTGCAGTGCTCCACTGGTTGTGAATCAGACACACAGTACACTGAGTATGCCTGTTAGATACAGGGTTGTGCAGTGCTCCACTGGTTGTGAATCAGACACACAGTACACTGAGTATGCCTGTTAGATACAGGGTTGTGCAGTGCTCCACTGGTTGTGAATCAGACACACAGCACACTGAGTATGCCTGTTAGATACAGGGGTTTGCAGTGCTGCACTGGTTATGAATTACACACTCATAGCACACTGAGTATGTATGTTAGCTCCACTGGTTGTGAATGACACACTCATAACACACTGAATATGCCTGTTAGATACAGGGTTGTGCAGTGCTCCACTGGTTGTGAATCAGACACACAGCACACTGAGTATGCCTCTTAGATACAGGGTTGTGCAGTGCTCCATTGGTTGTGAATCAGACAGTAATAGCACACTAAGTATGCCTGTTAGATACAGGGTTGTGCAGTGCTCCACTGGTTGTGAATCAGACACACAGCACACTGAGTATGCCTGTTAGATACAGGGTTTTGCAGTGCTGCACTGGTTGTGAATCAGACAGTCATAGTACACTAAGTATGCCTGTTAGATACGGGGTTGTGCAGTGCCCCACTGGTTGTGAATCACACCCTCATAACACAAATTTAATTATCTGTCTGTATAGTCTTTTCTGCCTAATTAGTATTAACTTTTCTCCCTTTTCCCATGACCTAAAAAAACTCCATCTTCTTTTCTCGTTTTTCTTTTTCCACTTCTATTTTTTATTTCATCACTAATTTTGTATCCTTTTATCTGGACAGTGCAGCAAAAAAAGAAAAATACTTTTTTAAACTATGGGTATACTTGATGCTACATTTATTTTTTACCTGCCTATCTTCCACACAACAGACACATTTCCACTGGGCTGACAGCACTGAGATGGCCCTATTAGTTTAGTTAAAGAGCTCCTTTAGCTGTCCTTCACATCTGACTATTCCCCAGACTCTACCCTACAACAGCATTATCGATGTGCACCACGCTACACCAATCAGTATAAGAATAATACAATTAAGCACAGTGTGAAAATGAGTAAGGTGCACAGAAAGCTTGAGTTAAGAAAAAGAAAGAAAACGGAGAAAGCAGGGAATAGACATAGAAAGGTCTGACTGAACCCAGATTTGATGAATATGCTTCACCTCAAAAATCTAGATCCATCAGAGCCACAAGAGACTTAAACCTTGACACGATTCATCACCCTCCCGGTACATGTGAGGCAGAGCACCCGCTGGCCTTGTTCAAGAGAAATCTTGACCAATGGATGGGAGATCACAGATATAAACCTCAGTGTCATGAACCTATGAACCTATGAACCTATGAAAGGTAAGGCTAGCAGGAAAAAAAGATGAGTTAAGTAAAAAGAGATATTCCTCTCATACTTAAGATGGTATAAATAAATTTTGCAACTTAGCTGGAATGTTAATGGGCTGACAAATCCTATTAAGACACAGAGTATTTTAGGAGTTTTAAAAAAAAGAGGATGTACGAATAGCAATCTTAAATGAGACCTGTTTAACTCATGAGGAACATGTAAAATTGGAAAGCAGAAGATTTTATTTAGAAGCACACTATATTCAATCGATTAAGGAGAAGGGGAACAGGTAATATTAACAGCTACAGAACTATCATATGAGACTGCGGCGAGATTAGAAGATAAAAAAGGGTAGATATGGTGGCACAAACGCATACTTATATGGAGGGCTAGTCATAGAGAAATCAGAGGGAATCACAGCTGCTGTTTTAAGGTTTATGAAGGCTCTCAGCTTATAACAGCTAAATGGGATTGGATTCATAGTATGGAGGATGCACAAAATATCCGGATATGGCATAAATAGTGCAGAGTACACAAAAGGAATTACAAGACGATTAGTATTAATACGCATATAGAAAATAAAGAGCTGGACGGGTCTACTTTATGCGATCGAAACATGAAAAACTACAAATCCAAATAGCGTGACACATAAAGAGCGAACTGCGAATATGTCGAATGTACTTAAGCACGAAATTTAAAACCTCGAACCGTCATAGTCAGCCAATCCACCACCTGCAACACATTACCTACCCAAACACAATAAAAAAAACACATACATACACAAACCAAAATCCTACTCCTAACTCTGAATTAAAGCACCAAAACCCTACTGCTAACCCTACACTAACCCCACATACACAACTATCTATGCATTATCCTTAACCCCTCCCTAACCCTAAGGTCCGTAACTACCGCACACTTCCCCTATGGAGCTATACCCAAACAAACTAAATATTCCACACACATACACTTAACAAAACCCTACACTAAACCTTACATACATTACCTGCACAAAACCTTACATACACTACCTACCTATGCACTTACCTTAACCCCTCCCTAACCCTAAGGTCCGTAACTATCGCACACTTACCTTACGGAGCTATACCGCAGACGGGCCAACTATGCGAATTCGATATTTCCACTTTTGCAGTTTCGTTCGTTCGACATATTCGCGGTTTGCTCTTTACATGTCGCACTATTCGGATTCGGGTTTTTCAGCTTTCGAGTGCTTAAAGTAGACCTGAGCTGGACAGTAGGGGAAAGGAATTTACATATCATTCAAATAGTTATGATGCCTGTTCGTGGGTGGACAGAGGATATAAAATAAGGGATCACTCAGATCAAATAAGGAAGAGCAGAAAAAGAGGGAACAAAAAACAACTTCACTATGTGACACTCCAGGAGTCGCATTTAAAAGGGAAAATATATCCAATAAGGATTTTATAAAATTACAAGCGCCAAAATAACAACAGCAACAGAAGACAGAACAATTCTGATGAAGAGAAATAAGATACAGGGCATGTACTTCACAATTAGTCTAATGGCCCTTAGGGCAATAGCCTTGAGGTTAAGACAAGATGAATGTGAGACAAGTTATTTATAGATCGTTATTAATTTGAATATTTAGTAAAGAGACATAAAAGCTAAAATACAGAATGTTTTAGTGGAAAAAAAAGACAAAACTAATGTATATATACAGACACAACAATACTTGAGCCAGTTAAATATACATAAGTTAACCAGTGAAAAATCGAGGAGATTCATAGAAGAAATAACAGGGCAAGAAGTTATAAGTGCCCTATTAAAGCAATCACTGGGGAAATGTCTGAGCTGGACAGGCTCCTTATAGTGGTGTGGAATTTTCTTGGGGAGGGGGCTTCCCCAATATATAAAAATTAAAGATCCAAACTTGTTGACTTTGTATCACCTGGTACCCATTCTAAATCATGATTAGAAATGATTTATGTCTATATTAGCAGCAAGAGTTAAAAGAGTAGTACTAAAATCGGTATCCTTACATTAGACAAGGTTAATACTGGGTAGAAGGTCTTTGAATAATTTGAAATGTACCCTTACAATTACCCAAAACACAAGCAAGGACAGAATCACAGTTGCTCTGTTATGTCCACATGCAGAAAAAAGCCTTTGATTAGTTTGAAATGGGAACACTTTTTTCAGGGTCCTGGAGAGAATGAACTTTCCAATGGAACCAGTTTCTACAGAATATATATGAAGAATTGTCAGCTCAGGTAACAAATAAGCACTTATCTATCACATATGTTTAACATATTGAGAGGTACTAGACAGAGTTGCCCAATCTCCAACATGCTTTTTGCATTATACCTAGATCCACTCATTGAAATAATTAGAAACTCAAAAATATAAGGTTATAAATAGGGTAAAATAAGTTTAAAACTTCAGTGTTTGCCAATTATGTTTTATTAACTATGACCCAATCAAAACAGGGCTTGACTAAGCTACTGGAAATGTTAACATACTTCAGACAATTATCAGACTTTTAAATAAAATAAATATCAATAAGACAAACCTCAGATTTGGTTTGCTAGGAACATGGAGGAATCTAGGAAAAATCATATACAAAATATTGGAAAAAAATCTAAGCAATCGTCTGAAAAGGAAGGTAGTGAATTTAAATATCAATCAATGTGCCCAGATACTGTATTGTCATGTATTATCACATATATTTTTTGGTTAGGCTTTTTGGCAACCAATAGGGGAAAAAGAAATAAAGAGAAAATAAACAGATGGGGTAGGTGGAAAGGAATGGGCACTGCAACAGTGAACTACCTGAACATCTACAATTATGGTAAGAGAGACACAACTGTACTATGTTCTTCGTAGTCAGTGTTGCAGTACTGATTTTGAGAAGATACCCAAAGCTGTTATTTGGGGGCAGGCTGTCTGCTGACCCTTGGGAAAGCAGTTTTTGTAGACTGGCAGTAGCAAACCCTGTCCTATCTTTGAGGCAGTGGCTAAATGGTAATGTTTAGTAAAAGTGTGGAAGGATGTCCATGTGGCAGCTTTCAGAGTAGCCTGAGTAGGGACACTTTTAAGAAAGGCAATGGTTGCTGAACTGTGTCTGGTATAGTGAGCCCTAACATGGGTTTGTACTGACTTGCCATGATGGGCATAACTGAAGGTAATACAGTTAGCTATTCACTTAGAGATAGTCTATTTGGAGACTGGTCTGTCATCTTTTCCATCTGTAAATGCCATCAGTCGTTGGTCTGCTCTGTTACAGAGTTTTGTCCTGTCCAAGTAGAACCTGATCAGTCAGTGTACATCGAGGGATTGCAAGATTTGCTCCGCTTTACTTTGTGGGTTAGAGAGGAACAGTGGAAATGAATAGCTATTTTGGGCATAAAGGATGGATTAGTTCTAATGGTTACCCTCTTCATCATCATCAACTCCCTTTTTCCCATTTGCTACATGGGGTCGCGGTGTCATGTCAGCTGTCACCAACTTTCACAATTCAATGCCACTCTCCTGCCTTCTTCGACACTCATGACTGAATGTCACAGGTCTTCTCTCACACAATCCATCCACCTCTTTGCTAGATGCACTCATTACCTCTTGCCTTTTTCCTGTTGGCCCCAAATCTTATTCATTATATTGTCTTCTCCTTTTCTGCACATATGCCCAAACCAGTATATTCTGTTTTTTTTTACTTTCTCTACAACTGAAGCTACTTTGGCTTCTGCTCTAATGTCCTCATTTCTTTGTCTGTCATACAGTTTGCATCCTACCACTCACCTCAGGTACTTAATTTCCATCACTTCTAGCTTCCTCAACTGCTCTACCTTTACTGCCCAGGCAACTGGAACTGGGATCTTTAGAAAAGGGTAGGAGTAAATTACATAGGAAAAAAATGGGAATTGTGGGAACAATACACACAGAGGAGGAACAAGGTTTAAAATAAGGCAGGATTTGAATGAGCTATGTAATGGTTGACTGACAATGACTGAATATATTAAAAGTAATGTATAATGTTTGCAGCTACAGTTGTGATGACAAGGATTGTAATGTATAATGTTTGCAATTGAAATTGTGTCGCTATGGTTTACTTTCATTTATATAAATGTAAGACTGCCTGCGTCATACATGATAATTTAATAAAGATGTTTTTTGTTTTAAAAAAATTATTCTGGTGTGGCAGCTAAGGATATCAGAGAAGAGACTAAACAAAATATCATACAAAAACTGACAAATTGGAAGCTCTGTTACATGGATATAGACAGTAAGATACAATCAATTTAAATGTTTTTAGTCTCTTTAGTCTTATCATAGGATCATAGGCTGTTACTAGGCTAATGGCTCTAGGGCCCTTACAAGCCTGGCCAAGTTCCACCTTTACTTCCACAATCAACACCTATTGCCCGTGCCCAAGAGGGAAACACTACGGTGAAACCCCCCAGGATGAATTTATGGTTACCCATCCAATCGTCTAGATTGTGTTTGAAGACAGCCACTGAACTGCTCTGTTTGACATGAAGTAAGAGTCTGTTCCAAAGGTGTGCTAACCTCTGGAAGATAAATCTGTCCCTCCAGCAGATTCTATTAATGTCACATACCAGGTTACGGTCAGGCATATTTTTATCAACCTGAGGACAAGTTGTGGATAGCAATTAATAAAGACCGGAAGGATTTCATCTGGGAGGGGAAGACAGCAAGAGTCAAGTGGGATAAGCTAATTCTTCCAACAGAACAAGGAAGATTGGGATTAGCTGATTTGAAGGGGTATTTCAGAGCTACACAGTTAAGGCTCCTATACATAGCACAAGCAGAAAAGTACAGTTTTGTACCTACCATAAATGTAGATGTTCGAGGGCTATTACAGCTGCAGTAATTACATATGGGTTTTCAGCCAGCAGGCGGTCCCTCGGTCGGCCAAATTCCAAAGTCTTGGTCCGGCGTTGGTTGTTGTCGCGTACTCTTCTGACGTCAGGAAGGCTAGAGTATAAAAGACACAGCCGACGCCATCTTCTTCAGTCTTTCTTGCCCCAGATGTCAGGTGCCCCCAAAAGGAAGGCAATACATAAATTAGTGTAATACACAAAAGTAAGCAAATAAAACATAGTAGGATAACCCAGTCAGCAGGTATGAATAGGTATTCAAACCCCAAGGTCTTACCAAGAGGGGAAGGAGGGTGGGAAAACTGTACTGCAGCTGTAATAGCCCTCGAACATCTACATTTATGGTAGGTACAAAACTGTACTATGTTCATCGTGCATTACAGCTGCAGTAATTACATATGGGTAGAATCCCAAAGCTATGTATAGGTACTATAACTGGGTTGAGCTAGAATGCCCTGCAAAACTGCAGTGGCAAAGCCTGCTCTAGTTCTGGAGTATAAAGGCAGATGGTAATGCTTTGTGAAGGTATGTACAGAACTCCAAGTGGCTGCCTCAAGATATCTTTAGTAGGCACTCCTCTGAGGAAGGCTGTAGAGGTGGCTGTGGCCCTAGTGGAGTGTGATCTGATACCAGTAGGTCTTTCCATGATAGGAATAACAGAGTGACCAATCCACTTTGAAATGGTCTGTTTAGTTACAGGTTTCCCTTGACCCCCCACAGCATAGGAAACTAGGAGTTGATCTGATTTTCTGAATGGCTTGGTTCTGTCCAAGTAGTAACGTAGCTGCCTATGGATATCTAAAGAATGAAGCAGCCTCTCCCCTTTATTTTGAGGATTAGAGTAGAAGGTAGGAAGGTGTATGGCCTGGTTTAGGGCTACCCTAGATACTACTTTAGGCATAAAGGAAGGGTTGGAAACCCTGCCCTGATGGAATATGAGGAATGGCTGCACCGCCATGAGGGCCTGTAACTCAGATACCCTACGAGCTGAGGTGATGGCCAGGAGAAAAGCTGTTTTCCAGGACAAATATTGTAATTCTGCTGAAGCAGCTGGTTCAAAGGGAGGCAATGTCATTTTCCAGTACATAGTTAAGGTCCCAAGCTGGTACTGGTTGTTTCCTTGGAGGCCTTATGTTCTTAGCCCCTCTGAGGAACTGTCGTAGTAGTGGGTGTGAGAATAAAGGAGGATCCATATTGAATTCTGCAGAGATTGCTGAGGCATGTATCTTGATTGAGGAAAAGGAAAGTCCCTTGCTCAAAAGTTCAGTTAGGTACTGTAAAATCTGAGGCAGGTTTAATTTTCTAGGATCCTGTCCTCTTTCTTCATTCCAACAGCAAAACCGCTTCCATTTTGGAGTAAGCTTTTCTTGTAGATGGTCTTCTAGCCTCCAAAATGACATCCTGCACTTCTTTGGAGAGTAGTGCCTGATGTGAAGTTAAGGAATTTTCCATGCAGCTAGACTGAGAGTTTTCAGCTGACTGTGAAGAGTTTTGAAATTGTTCTGTCAGCAGTAGAGGTGTTAGAGGCAGGAGGAGTGTGTGTTAGGCTCCTCAATAGTGGGTACCAATGTTGTCTTGGCCAATCTGGAGCAATCAGTATCATCCTTGGCTTGTCTGTTCTTGCTTTCAAAAGCACCTTGGGCAGCAGAGGTAGTGGTGGGAATGCATAAACTGACCAAGTTGTCCATGTGAATGAGAGGGCGCCCACTTTCCAAGCCTTTGGGTGGGAGGTCCTTGAAACTTTTTAATTGATGATTTTGTGGGAGGCAAATAGGTCTATGTCTGGCCTCCCCATGCTTGAACAATCTGCATGAATACGTGTGGATGTAGCTTCCATTCGTGAGGATCTGTCATATGCCTGCTCAGAGTGTCTGCCAGTGTGTTTTCCATTCCTGGCAGGTACTGAGCCTGGAGTTCTATTTGTCTTTCCAGAGCTAGATTCCAAAGAGTCATGGTTAATCTGCACAAGGGGTATGAATGAGTCCCTCCTTGTTTGTTTATGTACCACATTACTGTGGTGTTGTCTGTTCTTATGAGCAGTTGTCCTGGATGCAGGAATTCTCTGAACGCTGAAATTGCATTTATTACTGCCAGCATTTCTTTTTGATTGATGTGAAGGTGCTTTTCTGTTTTGTGCCATCTGCCCTGAATGCACCTGTCCTTCATGTGTGCCCCCCAGGCGTAATCTGAGGCGTCTGTGGTTATGACTTGTGTAGCTTGAGGCTTGCAGAATGGGAGGCCTTTGTTTACTTGGCATGCTTGGGCCCACCATATGAATTCCTTTTGTAGACAGGGAATTATTGGAATCTCCACTTCTAAGCTGTGACTGTGTTGAGACCATAGATTTTTAGGTACCATTGAAGTTTCCTCATGTGCAGCTTTGCACATGGGATTAGAAGAATGCAAGATGCCATGAATCCCAGAGCCTGCAGGATTTTCCTTGCAGTAAGCCTGGTACTTTTTGCAATTTGAAGTAATGAGATAGTTGCCCTTGTTTTTCTATTGTTAGGTAAGCCATCTGGGTGTTTGTGTCCAAGTTGGCACCCAGGAAGGTAATTTTCTGAGAGGGTGTTAGTTTTGATTTCTCCTTGTTGATGGTGTATCCCAGAGAAAGCAGTAAGCGTGTCACATATGCCAGATGTTTGAGAAGTACGTGTTTTGCTGTCCGCTTGATCAGGCAGTCGTCCAGATAAGGGTAAATTTGTATCCCTTGAAGTCTGCAGTATGCAATCACTGATGCCAGGCACTTGGTGAATACTCTGGGCGCAGTAGATAAAAGGGCAATGCAGAGAATTGATAGTGATTTGAACCTGCAAGAAATCTGAGGTATCTTCTGCAACTTTGTCTGATTGGGACATGCAGGTATGCCTCCTTGAGGTCCAATGTTACCAGCCAAAACCCCTTGCCCAGCATGGGAAGGAGTTGCTGTAATGTGAGCATCTTGAATTTTGGCACTAGAAGAAATGTGTTGAGAATGGATAAGTCCAGAATGGGTCTCCAGTCGCTTCCCTTTCTTGGCACCAGAAAAAGCCTTGAATAAAAACCTTGTGCTTGTTGGTGCGTAGGTACCTTTTGTATAGCCCTCATGTTTAGGAGCTTTGCGATTTGTAGTTGTGCCTCTACCCTTTGATTTTGTGGTAGGTTTGGCATGCCTCTCATTTTGGAAGAGTGTGGAAATGAAATTTGTAGCCTCTGTTTATTATGTCCAGAATCCATTTGTCTGTTGTGACAATATGCCAATTGTTTGCAAATAGTGCCAGTTTTCCTCCCAAAGGTGCTGCCAGTTGAATTCTGCTTGGCATGGAAATGAGGGAGTCATTGAGTCTGCTTTCTGTACTGCTGTGCACTGTCGTCACCACTTCTTGGTGTTGGTGATTGCCATTGTCTGCCTCTGTAGGATCCTTGGGGTTGTCCTCTGCCCCTTCCGCATCTGTATCTGCCTCTTTGGGCTTTGTCAGTGGTTGGAAAGGACCAGTTTTTTGACGGCCAATTCCTGCTGAACCTTGGTGGCTGAACCTGTAAGAAAGCTTTGACAGTTTGCATAGATTTTGCCTTTTCTTCCATTTTACGTAAAATATCCTAAGCATTACCACCAAAAGAACATCCTTATGTAACGTGCATCCAGAATTTTGCTTTCACCTGATCTGGAAGATTTTGTTCCCTTAGCCATGCATGTCTGCGAATGACTGCTCCAGTGGCGGCTGATCTGCTGGAGGCCTCTAGTGCATCATAACCACATTGTAAGGTGTGCTTGCCCACATGTTCAGCACTATGCATCATATCCTGCAACTCTTTTAAATCTGGTTGTTCAGGTTGTGACATTTTTGTTTTTAATTGTGATAACAGAAATTGCTGATATTTAATCATATGAAACTGGCAGTTTAAGGCCCTCATGGCAAGGGTGGCCGAGGTGTAAACCTTCTTACCCCACCTTTCTAGTGATCTAGATTCCCTTTCCGTAGGTAGTGGATTCTTGACCGTGGAAGCCTTAATTCCTTTAGGACCTTGAGAAATAGTTTCAGGGTCTGCATTATGGCCTTTATAGAGGAACTGATGAGAATTAGGAACTCTGTAATACCTATCCCGCTTAACTGGTGCAGGAGGCAGAGAATCAGGATTTAGACAGGCCTCCGGTATACATCATCCAAAACCTCCAAAACAGGGGGAATAGCCAGAGGTCTATGCTGAGGTAACCAGAGGAATTCCCTAAGTCTTTTCTTGGAGTCTGAAAAGTCTTGGCCTTCCCAATGGAAGTGCTCTCTCAAGGAGTGTAAAGTTTCCAAAGGAAAAATCCTCAGGGGATACAGAAGGAATGGACTGCTCTGCATCCGAATCCTCAAAGGGTGAATAAGATTGTTCTTCAGCATCAGAATGTTCTGATAAAATGGATTCTTTGTCAGAAGGAGGAGAATCCTCCTCTACTCTGGGTCTCTTGTCGGAGGGGCCTGTGAGCCTCTGATAAGAGTGATCAGGTCTTCAGCCATTTTAAGCATGTGCTTCTTAGGCGTGGGCCCAGGTCTTGGGCCTTGTGAGGCAGGCCTAGAAAGTTGCTTGGCTGATTTGGCTTTTGTAAAGGCCTTGATGGAGAATGAAGATGAAGGCCTAAATACACCATGGGTGGATGTAGATCTATCCACATTGGTGGGTTCGACATGAGCAGGGGCTTCGGTTGTAGTTTGGGAAAGGACCGAAGAACCAGCGGTCTCAGGTACAGAAGACCCGGTAGTGTCATCGGTAGTCAGGGACTGCAAAGGCGTCTCACTGAGAACCCACGTGGAGCTTGTTTGGTGGAGACCGCAATTCTCGACTGACGGTCCTTTTCTTTGCTTTCTGGACATAGCGGTAGTCGGAGTATCCGCGACATTTTATAATTAAACGCTTTGCCAAAATAGTGTTTGATAGTGCGTTTATTGAAGGTAGCACGCGCAGCCCGAGTGGTCTGGGCCCAAACAAGGTATGCAGAGGGAATGGAAATCCTTATGCGGTATTTGCTTCCCACAAGAAATACAATTATTAACTTTTTCTGACATCGGTCTGAGGCAAGAAAAGATTTTTAATGAAGACTTGTTCCAAAATTTTTAATTCAGGAGCTGGCCGACCAGCACTTAACTGAAAAGACTGGAGAAGATGGCGTCAGCTGTGTCTTTATACTCTAGCCTTCCTGACGTCAGAAGAGTACAACAACCGGACCAAGACTTTGGAATTCGAGGACCGCCTGCTGGCTGAAAACCCATATGTAATTACTGCAGCTGTAATGCACGATGAACATCTTATAATTCAAAGTGGAAAGGGATGATTATAATGAAATGGTGAAGCTCAAGAAACAAGGAGAGACTGGGATTTTGGATGCAGATCTTTAAGGAGAATAACAACAATCATACAGAATACTATATCAATAAAGTAGCAGAATGTAATCTAAGAACTAAAACAACATGGGAATGGAAAAAGGAGATTCTGCTGATTGGGATTACTACAATTAGGGATACAGACAATAGGCAAGTGGGGGCTGGAATTTATTGGAGAAAACTGGCAAAATAACCAAGGTACTGGGAGCAAATAATTAGACAGGGAAAGGTAAAACAATAGGACGACTCCAAACACTGCCTTCCATATATCAAGGATTGATATCAGAGCATAGGCAAACATAAAGAAATAGAGGCGTCATAAATGAAAGACCACTGCACTGGTAGAGTTTTTAGTAGAATCTAGAACAGAAGCTGCCATTAAAAAAAGAATAATTAGTACAACATATAACATATTGCATGATAACTATCAGAATCAATTACAGCAGGTTAGAAAGGATTGGGAAGAGAGACTGGATAAGCAATTCACAAAGAAACAATAGGGGATATATGTATGTCTCCCAAATATGCAACTAAATCTAGAAGATTTAGGAGTTTTGCTTGGAAATGTTTACATAAGATATTTTTATACCCCAAGTAGACTCTAGAGAATTTTTCCTCAGGTAGACAGCAAATGTTGGAGGTGTGATGGGGAAGAAAGAGGTAATTGGAAACATATTTTCTAGGAGTGTAATGAGTTGGCAGACTTTAAGGATTCCCTGCAGACTATTCTGTTGGAGATACTGGGTGAGCAAATTGGTGTAACTAGGGAAATTATTTTTTCTGAGCTAAGATACAGAATCAGAACTGCCTAGACATAGTAAGGCCTTTCTGAGTCTAATTATGGTGGCTGCCAAAAAAGCAATTACTAGAAAATGGAAACCAAAGTCTAAACCAACTGTACTAAAAGTAGTGAATATAGTAACACAGATAAAACAACTGGAATTGGGATATTTATAAAAGATAGGCGTGAATTACATAGGAAAAATGGGAATTGTGGGAACAATACATACAGGGGAGGAGTGAGGTTTAAAAGAAGGCAGGACTTTAATGAGCTATGTAATGATTGACAATGACTGGGTAGATTATAAGTGATGTATCATGTTTGCAACTAGGATTATGTGATGTAAAATGGGTGCAGCTGGGATTATGTTAATATGGTTTGTTTTCATTTATATAACTAGGTTCATAGTAGGTTACTAGGCTAATGGCCCTAGGGCCTTTACAAGCCTAGCCATGTCATAACCTGAGTACCCTTATTGACCACAGTTAGATGGTCATTGTTAGAGTGATTCTATGATCAACATTAACTGCCCCTGTCCATGAAGGACATGGGTGCCATCCCCAGGCTGAATTTACGGTCATACATCCAGTTTTCACGGTTGCACATGAATGAATGTATGATTGCCTATGTCATAAGTGATAATTTAATAAAGATGTTTATCGTTCAAAAAAAAATAAAAGTCATTCACTGTAACATTACATATGCTGCTCAATTCTTACTTTCCCTTAAATGTCACTCGCTCCTGAGCATTATTCTTCAAGTATCGATCCCACAAATTAAATTTATTTCTATAAAATGTGTTCTTTTCCTTTGCTAAACCTCTCACCCCCAGTTCTTTTTTCTCCTTTATAATATTCACAACTTTGATGCTGGGAATAAAATTTATAAAATTTTACATCCATTTTCTAGTAAGCAATTCAGATCCTATATCCAAGCTCAAAAAAAAAATCCTCCAATGTACAACCATTAGTTACTCCAACATTTCTGTAACAGTACTCTGTACGGAATTTTTAAAATCTGTCATCTCATTGCATTCCCCAAAACATGATCCTAATTACCTAGCTCTTCTCCAGTATACTTCTAGTATTTGACATTTAACTAAGGAAACATTTTCTGATGTGTACTTGGGATATAAAAATATTTATGCAAATATCTGATGCAAAAATATTAAACCTTCTGGACTTTGTAGCATACATGGGAGCCTTAGAAATTTCTTTCTGTTGTTCCTTTGTAAATTACTCACATTCTTGTGGACCTCAAAATGTAGACTTGTAAAAATTCAAAGCTTGAGAAGCCTTTAGATAATTAAACTCCAGTGGAAGACACAATCAAAGACTTGTTAAAATAAAGGATAATTTAAAAATATACATCCAGGTTTGTGTTCATCTATACATATTGCCAGATATGTTTTAAGAGTAAGACAATAAAAAGACATCTACCTACCCACTAATTTTCAATAACCAATTCATCAAATTCAAGACTGCACTGAGCCAGAAACTAGCTTGAAAGGCAAAAGGTCCAAGGCGAGACATAATCCTGTATTGGAGCCTAGTATGTACAAAGTGGACACACAAATTCTGGGAACAGTTTAGAACATCACTAACCTGCCTATCTGCATGCCTTTTAGGGAGTGGGAGGAAACTGTAACACTTGATAAAAACCTGTGCAGGAAAAGGGGTGGCACACAATATCAGAAGGCACCCCTGGCAGGAACTGAACTGGAAAAAAATCAAGTGCTGTGAGACAGAAATGCTAACTACTGTGCCACCTCTAGACAAAAGAAAATATTTGTCAGTGGTAATTCCAAATAATTTGACAGAAAACATGAAAGCAACACTTAATACTTCTTACTGTAATCAGCTAATGATATTTAACATGAAATTATTCAACAGTTTCTGGAATTATTTTTAAATTCTAGTACAATAAATCACACCGAACACCTCTGCTAAATCCAGGTAAAATACATTGATCAGTGACAAGTGACAATCTCAAAAACTTAGACAACCCTCTTCTGGAAATTATATTACAGAGTCCAAGACCCATACCTAAACTTAATTACTGTTTATCCAAATAATTCAAATATTCCTACACTAATTACAAATTTATTAAACTAACTCTTTCAAATATTTTAGAAAGACACAAGTGAGATGTTAAGTAACACTAAGTGGCAATAAATAAATTATCCTTACCTTTGTATATCTGAGTGAAACTGGCTATTTTCTACTGACCTGAAACAAAAGAAAATCAAGCTGGTTAATTAACTAGATATAATGATGGTTCTTTAATTACTGCATGCTTTGCTATGCATCAATACACTGTTTTTATACAAGAAATCAAAGTTACCATTAATGTGAAGGTTGAAGGATTTTCTTATGTGCTTACTGCTTATATAGTATGTACTCAGACAGCACCCAAGAGGAGGCCTGCAAAGGGCTCAGCATGAGGAAACATCTTACTCACACAAGCAGCATATTCACTCACACCAACCCCTCCTCAAGTAAGGTACTTCCACTGGGGTTCAGCCCTGTGCAGCAGATCATTACTGGTCTGGATTACACACCTACTGGACAAACCTCTTACTCACCTCACCTCCGAGGTGACATGAGTAGGCCAAGATTTAGCCCATTAACTCCAGGCTGACCATTTGTTATTCAGGCCACTAAGTCAGCCCAAGTCACCAGTGAAGGAGGGAAATGTTCTTCTTCTACACTACTGGACCAGCCAGAAAAAAAAGATAAGCAAAACAAATGTAATCCAGCAGGTCCCATGCAAATGTCTACTCTCATGTTTTGAAGGTTGTATAGTTCACTGTTAAATTGTTAAATATACTTCGCCAAGAGTCACACATAGGCACAACAGCAGAGATTTTTTTTGTGAAAAGGAGGTAACAACTGTCAGAAATATGAGGAAATGCAAAACCCAGTTTTGCTACATTAACTATTTCATTCTGTTTATCAGGTAAGTCTATATGGAGCAATGGCACATTACCAGGGAAAATACATGGAGGAAAAGTAGAGTTGTGTACACTTACTATAAATGTAGATGTTCAAGTGGATTCACTGTTGCAGTCCTTACAAATGGGTTATCCAGTTCCTGGTAGCCTGCAGTCAGCCAGAATACCAAAGTCCTTGGTATATGACGTCGGCTGCCTCTGGTTTAAGCCTGACGTCAGGTACAAAGGCAGGTAGCCGACGTCATTTCCTCAGTTTTTCTTGCCTTAACTATCAGAAGCCCCCATAAAAATAAGACCAGGAAAAGAAAGAAATCCAGTCTGTGCCCTAGGAAAAAAAAGGGGGGGATGGAAGGGGGGTAAACCCAGGACTACTACAGTGAATACACTTGAGCATCTACAATTAGGGTAAGTGTACACAACTGTACTATGTTCATCGTGTTTCACTGTTGCAGTCCTTACAAATGGGATAATTCCCAAAGCCCAGGAAAAAAACAAAAGGGAGGAGGAACACCACTGATTAAGGGTTGGTAAGAATGCCCTGCAACAATGCAGTGGCAAAACCAGCCCTGGACTTAGGAAAACAAGGGCAAATTGTAATGTTTAGTGAAAGTGTGGGCAGAAGTCCAGATAGCTGCTTGCAGGATGTCCTTAGTAGGTACACCACTTAGAAAAGCTGCTGAGGTAGAGCTAGCTCTAGTAGAATGGGTCCTAATACCCTGTGGATGAACCTTGCCATGCTGTAAGTAACAAAAGTGAATACAATGAGCAATACACTTAGAAATAGTCTGTTTAGAAATAGCTCTGCCCTGAGCTCCAGGAGCAAAACTGACCAACAACTGATCTGTCTTTCGAAAAGGTTTAGTCCTGTCTAGGTAAAATATAAGTTGTCTATGCATATCCAGTGACTGCAGCAACCTTTCTCCTCTATTCTGAGGATTAGGAAAGAAGGTAGGCAGGTGGATAGACTGGTTAAGAGTTAGGCTAGAAACCACCTTAGGCATAAAAGAGGGATTAGTCTGAAGAGAAACCCAATCCACATGGAAAGTGATAAAAGGCTCTACTGCCATTAAGGCCTGCAGCTCAGTCACTCTTCTAGCTGAAGTAATGGCCAAGACAAAGGCAGTTTTCCAGGAGAGAAACTTCAAATCTGCTGAGGCAGCAGGTTCAAAGGGAGGCAGAGTAAGTTTCTTAAGTACAAAATTAAGATCCCAAGCAGGAGTAGGTGCCCTTCTGGGAGGCTTTAAATTGCTAACTCCCCTGAGGAACTGTTTCATCAAGGGATGAGAGAAAATGGGTTGTTCAAAGGAACAATGAGCAAAAATACCTGACGCATGAATCTTGATAGAAGAGAAGGAAAGTCCGCCATTAAGTAAACCTGCCAGGTAATCAAGAATTAGAGGAAGAGTAGGTTGAGATGGGTCTTCTCCTCTAGTCTGCATCCAAATGGAGAATCTTTTCCACTTATCTGCATAAGATTTCCTAGTACTAGGCCTCCTGGCCTCATGAAGGACCTCAACTACCTGTTGAGAGAGGTTTAAATTATGAGCCAAGCAATCAAATGCAGAGTCTGAAGGTGAGGATGCAGAATTTTTCCACTCTCCTGAACCAAGAGATCTGGTATCGGGAAGATGCCAATGCTGAGACTGGGAGAGACTGCGAAGAAGTGGATACCAATGCTGCCTGGGCCAGTCTGGAGCTATGATGATGGCCCTTGGTTTTTCGTACCTTATCTTTAACAGCACTCTGGGAAGAAGAGGCAGAGGAGGGAATGCATAGATCGATAGCTGTGTCCAGAGGAAGGACAGAGCATCCACTTTCCAAGCTTTGCCGTGATGATCCCTGGTGCAAAAGGCTGGAAAAAGGTGGTTGGTCGGAGATGAAAAGAGATCCAACTGGGGAGAGCCCCAACACTGAATGATGTGATAGAAGATGGTCTTGTTTAGTTGCCACTCGTGAGGATCCAGGACTTGCCTGCTCAACCGGTCTGCTAAGGTGTTGAGCCTTCCTGGAAGAAACTGGGCTAGCAGATGAATGCCCATAGAAGCTGCCATGGACCATAGTCTCATGCTTTGTCTGCACAGGGGGTAAGAGCGAGTCCCTCCTTGCTTGTTGATGTACAACATTATTGTGCTGTTGTCTATCCTGACTAGAAGAGTACCAGGAGAGAGAAGATGCTTGAAAGCCATCAAGGCCTGGACTGCCATCAATTCCTTCAGATTTATGTGCAAATGAATCTGTTGATAGCTCCAAGTTTCCTGAATGCATCTGCCCTCTAGATGTGCTCCCCAAGCATAGTCCGAGGCATCTGTGGTGACAGTCTGGCTGGCAGAAGGTGGACAGAATGGTAGGCCTTTGTTCTGTGCACAGGCCGTTGCCCACCAAAGGAACTCGGCCTGCAGGCAGGGAATCAGAGGAAGAATCAAGTCTAAATCCTGAGTGTGTTGACACCAAAGGTTTTTGAGGTACCATTGTATTTTCCTCATATGCAGTCTGGCACATGGAATCATCAGAATACATGAAGCCATGAATCCCAGGGCTTGCAGGAATTGCCTTGCAGAGCGCTGGGTCATGCTTGCCAAATTTTTGAAGTAATTCAAAAGATCCATCTGTTTCTCCTGAGGGAGGGCTACCATCTGGGCGGCTGTGTTCAGACTCACTCCCAGGAATACAATCTCCCTGGTGGGTACCAATTTTGACTTCTTTTTTTTGACTGTGTAGCCCAAAGAGTTGCGAAGGTTCTTTCCAAAGTCCAAATCCTTAAGAAGTTGATCAGGAAAGTTTGCTTAAATAAGACAATCGTCCAAGTAAGGGTAAATTTGAATGTTTCTTTGCCTGCAAAAGGCAATGACTGGAGCCAGGCATTTTGTAAAAACTCTGGGAGCAGTAGATAAGCCAAAGGGCAGTGCAGAGAAGTGGAAGTGCCTGTTCCTAGGAACTGCCTGCAGCTTTCCCTTATTGGGATGTGCAAGTAAGCTTCTTTTAAATCTAAAGTCACCAGCCAGGAATCCTTGGCCAGCATTGGCAGCAACTGCTGAAGAGTGAGCATTTTGAACTTGGGAATCACCAGAAAGGTGTTTAGAATGGACAAATCAAGAATAGGGCGCCATGTGCCCCTTTTTTTGGGGTCCAGGAAAAGTCTTGAGTAAAAACCCTGGCCTATCTGTAGTGCAGGAACTGGCTCTATTGCTCCCCGATTTAGCAAGGAAGAAACTTGTTTTTCTGCTTCTGCCCTTTGAAGAGGGGGAATATCTGGGTATCCTTGGAGGACCGGGAAGGTGTGAAAGGAGAATCTGTAGCCTTGGGATACTATTTTTAGCACCCATTTGTCATCTGTGATAGTGTGCCAGACATCTGCAAAAAAGGCTAACCTTTCCCCCAAAGGAAACCCTGGGCCCGCAGGGGCAGGAAGGGGAAGGCCAGAGTCATTGAGAATGCTTGCTTTGGGAAGTCTGCTTAGTACTCCCTGATTTTGAAGAAGAAGCCTGCCAGTGTTTGGCCTTTTGAGGGGTGGAAGTCTGTCCCCTGGAAGACCTGCAACCCCTAGACCTAGTGCGACCCTGTTTACTAGGGTCAGGAAAAGTCCAATTCTTAGTAGGGTAATGCCTGCTAAAACGAGGAAGCTGAACTTGCAGAAAATCCTTAAGTTTGCATAGATTTAGCCTTATCCTCTAACTTCTTCAACACCTCTTCTGCTTTGTTTCCAAAAAGATTGTCCTTGTGCAAGGGCACATCCAGTAATTTAGACTTTACAGGTTCAGAAAGGGGCTGTTCCCTAAGTCAAGCATGCCTTCTAATAACAGAACCAGTGGCCGCTGCTCTGCAAGAAGCCTTCAAAGTGTCAAAACCACAATGTAGATAATGTTTAGAATTCAATAAGCCTTGCATGTCCTTACTCTCCATCAGGGAAGGAACACTAGCAATTTTAGCTTTGATGGCCTCAAAGTATGCTGCTGATACTTAAGCATATGAAAAAGATAATTAACAGACCTAATAGTCAGGGTGGAAGAAGGATAAACCTTTTTACCACACCTATCCAAGGCCCTAGATTCCCAGTCAGAAGGAACAGGACTTTTAGCAACCGTGGCTTTAACACCCTTAGGGCCCTGAGCAATAATCTCTGGGTCAGCAGTAGGATTCTTGAAAAGGAACTGATGAGAATCAGGAACTCTATAATACCTGTCAGGCTTTCTGGGAGCAGAAGGAACACAATTAGGAGTCAAAGAATTCTCCATCAAAACATCATCAATGACTTCCAAAACCGGAGGGATAGCCAAAGGCTTATGCTGAGGCAAATCCAAGAACTCCCTAATCTGCTTCTTAGAATGAGGGTAATCCTGACTTTCCCATTTAAAATGCTCCCTAAGGGTATTCAGAGTATCTTGAAAAGAAAAATCTTCTGGGGGGGGGGGGGGGGGGGCAGAAGGGAAAGAGTCTCCAGCATCAGAATCCTCAAAACCAGAAAAAAGCTGAGTGTGTCCTTCTTCATCAGCAGAGGTGCTGGAAACCTCTGAGTCTGAGGCAGACAAAACTTCTGGGGACAATTCCCTAGCCCTCTTAGAAGAAGGTGGCTGACAGCCCCTGATAAGAGTCAAGAGATCACTAGCCATCTTAACCATCTGAGCCTGAGGCATCTGAGGGGAGGCCGGCGCCTGCTTAAGAGTAGATTTTCGGCTGGGAGGCCTGCTAGAAAGCTGAGGGACTCGGGAGACCTAGCCACCAGAGAATTGAGAACCAAGGTCGTTGGTCTGGATCTGGTCTCTGGGCGAGAAAAGAGGCCTCAGAAGCCGGCAACTGCTTAGTGGCTCTGGATCCATCAGAGGCAGCAACTGGCAGAGGGTACAAAGACGAGGTAGAAGCCTGCAGAATGGAGGACTCAAAAAAGGTCTCCGCAGACACCTGCTGCTGAACATCCGTGGACTGCAGGGGCAATGAAAGAGCCTCACTGGCTACCACTGGACCAACAGCCAACTTAGCAGGGATGTCGTTGGTTAATTTGACCCTAAGCCTGTCACGGTCCTTACCCTTGCACTTCTTAGGAACATCCGAAGTCGGGAGACCAGAAGACGCCATACCGATGAACTTAGGCCAAACTCTGAAGTGCTTATATAAAATCCTAGCCCTACGGTGTATGGTACATGGCTAGAAAGAAGCACAAGATCACAATTAGGGACGCTGTGCTCAAGGCCCAAACAAGTGATACAGTAAGAATGAAAATCACGATGAGGAATCTGTTTTCCACAAGCAAGACAGTTATTAACTTTCTCTGACATTCGTTAAAGCAAGAAAAAAGTGTCCCCAATGAGGTACTTATCTGAGGATGTCTTCAACTTTAGACGTCGGAATTCAAAAAGAAGGTAATCGGTCGACCGGCACTTGTGCAAATTGCTTCTGCTTCGGGCTCTGTGGCAAGAAAGACTGAGGAAATAACGTTGGCTGTCTGCCTTTGTACCTGACATCAGGTTTAAACCGGAGGCAGCCAACGTCATATACCAAGGACTTTGGTATTCTGGCCGACTGCGGGCTACCGGGAGCCGGATAACCCATTTGTAAGGATTGCAACAGTGAAACACAATGAACATCTGCTGTAGGCATAATACAAGTAGTACAGTTACCGTAAAGATATTAATGCATGTTAAAAAAACACTGCAATTAAACAATATCATATACACACTTCATGAAAGGAAATAATTCAATATCAATGTACAAAGATATAGGTATAAGTAACAAAGATGAGCCCATACATGCTATGAAACATATACTGCTAGATTTCTGGTAACATACATGATAGAGACCAGCCAGTTACCTAATAACAGCATACACGCAACACTACTGTAAGCAACATTACAAATTTCAGATCTTTGAATAATTTACAGGTAACATTCAAGCAACTAGCAATATTTTGAGCATCAGGTTTTTGAATAGCTTTATATATGAAGCTGAGGCTTTTGTATGACTTTATACACAAGAGCTATTCTCACATCAGTAACTCTGTGCTTACACTTAGAAACATGAAGGTAAAAACTCTCTACTTACATTCGTACAGCCCTCCTTTTGATTTGTTCCTTCCATTTACTCCTGTTACCATGCTTACACCTCCCTTCTGGCTTAACACTTCTGCTTTCGTAATTACACCATCTACTTCTTTTTGTCATTGTGTCCTACCACATTACAGCAGCCACTTTTTGTTGTCACTGTGTCCTACTACATTACAGCAGCCACTTTTTGTTGTCACTGTGTCCTACCACATTACAGCAGCTAGTTTTTGTTGTCACTGTGTCCTAATACATTACAGCAGCAACACTGTTGTCACTGTGTCCTACCACATTACAGCAGCCACTTCTTTTTATCACTGTGTCCTACTACGTTACAACAGACACTTTTGTTGTCACTGTGCCCTACCACGTTACAGCAGCCACTTTTTGTTTGTCACTATGTCCT
Source organism: Protopterus annectens (assembly GCF_019279795.1). Lineage (NCBI taxonomy): Eukaryota > Metazoa > Chordata > Ceratodontiformes > Protopteridae > Protopterus > Protopterus annectens. The sequence goes on along the minus strand of NC_056732.1, from coordinate 1,498,944,617 downwards.
GCCACATTACAGCCATTCACTTCATGCTTAGCTTTTTGTGTTCTATTACTTCCATTACAGCAGCCACTTCTTTTTGTCACTGCGTCCTACTACATTACAACAGACACTTTTTGTTGTCACTGTGTCCTACCACATTACAGCAACCACTTTTTGTTGCCACTGTGTCCTACCAAATTACAGCAACCACTTTTTGTTGTTACTATGTCCTACTACATTACAGCAGCCACTTTTTGTCACTGCGTCCTATCACATTATAGCCATTCACTTCATGCTTAGCTTTCTGTGTTCTGTTACTTCCATCTTTTTACCTCTCTGAACATTCCACAGACAAGAAGGTTAGAAAAGAAAGGGAAGAGAGACTGGAAAAGCAAATTGCAATAGAGCAATGGAAGGACATATGTATGGCCCCCTAGTATGCAACAAAGTCCAGAAGGTTTAAGATTTTTGCTTGGAAGTGTTTGCATAGGTATTTTTATACCCTGAACAGACTTCAAACAGGTAGACTGCAAATATTCGAGATGTGATAGGGCAGGAAAAGGTAAGTGGGAACATATGTTTTGGGATTGTAATGAGTTGGCAGATTTTAAAAAACTCCCTACAGAGTACTCTGTCAGAAATATTGGGTGAGTAAGTGACTGTAACTATGGAAATGATTCCTACACATTGTAAGGCCTTACTAAGTTCAGTTCTGTTGGCTACCAAAAAAGCAATTACCAAAGTCTAAACCAACTGTATCTGAAGTAATGAATATCAGAAATGACATACGAGAACTGCAAGATGGAAGGATAAATAAATTGAAACTGTGGGAATAACACATGCAGAAAAATGTTAAAGAGGAGGAAGAGTGAGGTTTAAGGGAAGGCAGGGATTGAGGAATTTATTGTGTTATTGGATGAGTTAAAAAATAAAATATATGTGATGTATATCTGTAAATGGAAAAATGTTAACATGGTTTGTTTTCTTTTCTGTTAATGCATGTTACCTATGTCTTAATATATTATTTGCATTCATTTTTAAACACCTTTATTAAATTATCACTTTAACAGTTAATATATTATTTGCATTCACTTTTAAACACCTTTATTAAATTATCACTTTAACTGTTTATGCAGCTATGACTGCTTGCATACCTCTCAACTATCCTAAGCCTCTAAATAATGACACACATTTTAGTTTCTATTTTTCAGAAAATGCCTGCTAACACTAGCCCTGTTACTCTAGCAACTTTCTTTTTTTTTCAATAATAAATCTTTATTCTTTTCCAATTGTTAATACAATACTACAACATATGTACATTATATACATGAATGCTTCCACAGTTGCATAAGATCATTATACATTAAGATAAAATTCTAAAAGGGTATTAACAAAAAAAAAAAAATCTAGTATCAATATAAGGCTTATCTATACTAACCTCCATATTAAGTATGTACTTCCCGGGGAAAAGTGGATTAGAACATTAAGCTAACACAATGTTAAAGATTTGCTCCCAAATTTTTGTATTATTTATATTTTTCTTATGATCTTTAATTAGTAATTTATGTGCTAAAATATGTTTTATCGCTACACTTTTAAAGTTGTCCCATGAAGTCTGAGATAGATTCAGCCAATTTGTAGCTATATAAAGCTTCATTAACAAGAAAATATTTATGAGTATGATCATTTGGGATCTGTCCAAGTTATTCGGAGGAATATGAAGAATCATAAACTCCCAAGAAAGTGTGGACTGTTGATAACCCATTTTTTGTAATTGAATGTTTAAAGAATTCCAAAGTTTGAATATACATTTACAGCTCCAGAACATGTGTAAAAGGTCAGCCATTTGATCGATACAATATGGACATTTAGGTGAATTTTTAGAGTTGAATTTATGCAGACTGAGACAAGTGTAATAAGCGTTATTAAATATCATCAGCTGAGTAAATAATAGCTTTTGAAGAGATACTGATTTTAAGGTTAAATTAATTGCTTTCAATATTTTATTATCTTCAATTGGTAATAATTTATCCTTCCAGTATTTGGATAAGAGTATTTAGTTATTATATTTCACGGCTTTTATCAAATTATATGAAGCCGTTATATATTTGAAGTCCTGCATAAGAGTTTGCCATAAGTTTAAACAAATGGTTAAGTCTTCTTCTTTAATTTTAAAATTACTAAAATAACTTATTGAAAGATCCTTTAATTGTCTCATTATAATTAAATAAGAGTTAGGAAGGCTGATCTCTCTTAACATGTCGTGTATTGAGATACCAAGAAAAGGATATAAATCAAGTATGGTTAGATCAATTATAAGTGGGAATTTTTTAATATCTATCAATTGATTACCGATTTTCAAATTCGGGTTCTTGTGAAATGGTTGGAAAGTCATCATATACTGTAAGAGATTTAGTGATTTAAACAGGTTTTGTATTGATATTATATATGATCTAATATGTTCCATCAAAGCGTACATTTTAAAGGTATCTTTGTTTAAAAAAGGTAATGCCTTAGAATTAATACCCAATCCAACAGCATGTTTGTAATTCAGAATCAACCACTTGGGTGACCATTTAGTACTGGACATGTCAAAGTTAACCACTCTTAGAATTCTATTAGCATTTATTATTAAATAATATGCTTCAAAATTTGGTAAGTCTAAACCACCCTTATTTTTCGGAGTCATCAGTTTATCATAAGATATTCTAGTTTTTCTAGGTTCCCATACAAATCTACCTAATTCTGTATGAAGTTGTTTAAAGAATTTCCTAAAAATTGAGACTTGAGTAGCTCGAAAAATATATAACATTCTGGGGAGTACATTAATTTTAATAATTGAAGCCTTTGCCATTATTGGTAATTTCAGATTATTCCATCTTTTTAAATCAGACAATATATGATCTCAAATTAGCTTAACATTGTTCGCATAAAAGTCTCTATTATCTGTTGAGAAAACAATACCCAAATATTTTATTTTTTCTTCGGATTTTAACTGACCTACCAATGGTAAAATCACTCTAGCAACTTTCTAAGTTTATAAGAGCAATAAACTTAGAAGATATAAGAGCAACATTTAAAATCTGTCGCTATTTTTGGGCTTTTATTTCCTCATTATTTTAGGATTGCTACAGATTTGTTGCACTAAGAGGTTGAGAGGTATGTCTGCTTGTTGCATATTTAATCTAGTGACCTGTGTTAAAAACAGTCTGTTCATAGTAAAATCATGCCTGTGTTTCCTCTCAATAGTTGTTTGATTCTGATGTCTCTAAGGAACTGATAAAGTCCTTGGGGCAAAAAGTGCTTTGCATATTACTTGTGAAATTTTATGTAGGAGAGTCTCTGTCACCATTTCCTTCTCACTGGAGATGTACAAGTATGTAAACTGATTATACTGGTACAACTGAATGTGCACAAAACATTATTTTCTTCTTTCTAATTGCATACTACATATAGATATTTCATCATAACTGAGTGGGCAGTTCTCATGCAAACCCATACTCCTCCTATTTTCCAGGTGGGGAGATACATTGCTTAATTTCTACAGTGGTTCACATGACTGGTGTTGGTATACTAGACAACCGGAAATTACAAAGAGCCACTTAGTCTACAAAACACAAGAGAACAGGGGCAAATATCTATCTATCCATACAAATACATCTATATAATTCTTTACACCCACCTATCCATCTATCCATGCATACATATACATGTATCTAAATCTCTATACCTATCTACCCATCTAGCCATACATACAGATACATCTATATAAATGGGGTCTATATGACGCTATTGAATGGACTAAATAGCGAATACTATTTAGTCGATCCGATACTGTCAAAATGGCACAATAGTGAAGTCACGGAACATCGAATTTTTTCCCTGGGAAAAAATTTGGTGGGCCATCTTTGGGACTTTGCCATTTCCTCCACTATGGTGCGATCTCGGAGTTGGTATATTTAAGTAGGGGGGGGGTGTGGGGGACAAAGCCCACCACTAAAATTTGTGTTTAAGTTTATTTGTTTGTTTTACGGAGCAGTGAATTTTTTCCCTGGGAAAAAATTTGCTGTTCCGTTTGTTCGATATTTGTTGTTTCGATATTATTGGTACGATGAAATAGCATTCCCTATTTACATCGTACGATAACATGATATAGACGCTATAAAGTTTTATATCTATCTCTCCATACATATATATCTCTATATAAATCTCTGTATCTATATATCTGTCTATCCATACACATCTATATACATCTCTATATCTATTCATACATACACATCTACATCA
>NC_056732.1:1498902854-1498935354 GCF_019279795.1 Protopterus annectens | reverse complement strand
TGGAATTTTTTGAGTCTGTCTGTATAGGGCATGTGTCTAAGGCCTAAGATCCTCTTAGTGAGGTATTTCTGTTGCTTTTCCAGTTGTTGTAGGTGTCTAGAGAGGTACATACCAAATGGGGTGTTGTATTCTGTAATAGGTCTAATGAGGGACGAGTAGAGAGAGATTATGACCTCTTTCTTCCTGGATGAGAAACCTTTTGTAATGAGATGTGCCACATAGAAGGACTTGCTGACTACAGTGACAATGTGGTTATTAAAGGAGAGGTTGTTGTCAATCTGTGTCTGCAGGTCTCTTATCACACCGTCAGTGTTTAGTGGACTACCGCCTACGTGGTAGTTCATGGGCACCAAATTTTTCCCAAAGGGAATGACAATGCACTTTTTGGCATTGAGCTTAAGGTCATGGTTCTGACACCAGTCATTGTTGTCAGTGAGGCCTTTTTGCAGAATGTCTACATCAGTTGGAGAATCAATAATGGCTCCCAGTTTGCAATCATCTGTGAACTTGGTCAGCCAGAGTCCCTTTGTGTTGGCTTGAACTTCAGAGAAGTAGATGCCAAACAGGAGCGGGACTAAGACCGATCCCTGTGGTACACCACTTGTAACTGGTCGGTAGTCAGATTTGGAGTCTGCTACTTTCACAGTTTGGGTTCTGTCAGTGAGCCAGTTGGCAACCCATCTTATTACAGAGGGGTTTATGCCTAGTTTAGTGAGTCTATCTATGATTCCTGAGTGAGGGATGGTGTTGAAGGCCTTGGCAAGATCTAGGTAGGCTGTGTGAACTACCTGCCCTCATCCACAGCTCTGGTGACAGACTCAAAGAAGTCTATCTGGTTGAGCAGGCATGATCTACCTTTCACAAACCCATGCTGTGTGGGGTCCAGAGTTTTGAGATTCTCTATGTCCTTGTTATAAGGTCCATGATGATGCTTTCAATAACCATACATATCAGACTCGTCAGGCTAATGGGGCGGTAGTTCCTAGGATCTGTAGTCGCTCCCCCTTTGTGGAGTGGGATGACCGTAGCAGTGCACTATTCGGTAGGAACAAAGCCTGAAATGAGGCTGTGATTGAGCAGGGTACTCAGGTGTGGTGCCAGTTCACTTTGTAATTCATGTAGAACACAGCCAGGGATATTATCAGGTCTCATGAAAGCTGTATTCTTGGCTTTGTACAGTGTGTTTTTACCTGTGTAGCCATGATAATAGGGACTTTGCATTCCTCAGGTATTGTGATAGGCCCTTTAGGGGGTGAAAAGGGGGTGAAGTTCGCACTGAACTTGTCAGCCAATATGTTGGCAATATCAGTTGGTTCTGTATATGTATTGCCATTGTGCTGTAACTCAGAGCAGATCTGAGTATTGCCATGTAGATTCTTGACATAACTATAGAATGCCTTGTGGTTGTCTTTAGAATCTGCAGCAATTTTGTTTTTGTAGCTAGCTTTAGAGGATTTGATGATGGATCTCAGTTTTTTGCTGAGGCTAACAAAGGAGTTTTTTCAGTCTTGGAACTTCACCCTTTTCTGCAACTGTTTTTTCCTTCTGTTGTAGAGTTTGTTTATGGTGGGGGACCACCAGATTGGCTTCTATTTTGGAGAAGAGCATCTTGGTTCTGTTTGGTATGGTCCATTCCATGCACTTGTGCATGTGCTCATACAGTGCATTGGCGTGTGATTCAGCAGTCATGCACCTATTTTCTATTTGCATGGGTGTCGTGAAGTCAGCCACCTCTGTTTTTAGAAGCCCAAAATTGGCTTTGGAGAAGTTTTTTACAGTGGTTTCCTTTGGGGGGGTGAGGGTGGGATGTGGATATCCATGGTGATTAGCTTGTGGTCAGATATGACCAGGGAGGAGTTGATTACTGGTGTAGAGCAATGGTCACCCATGTTAGTAATGACCAGGTCAAGGATGTTTCTACCCCTGGTGGGGGTAAGAATGAGCTGGTCCAGGGCATTGGAATTAATGAATTCCATAAAACGTTGAGCAAGTGTGTTGATACATGAGTAATTTTCCCAGTTAATGGAGGGGTACTTAAAGTCTCCCAGTATAAGGATATTGGGTTGTACATCTATATAAATCTCTATATCTATGTATTCATACATATATAGTGGATACAAAAGGTTTACACACCCCTGTTAAAATGCCAGGTTTTTGTGATATAAAAAAATGAGACCACAATAAATCATTTCAAAACTTTTCCCACCTTTAATGTGACCTATAACCTGTACAATTCAATAGAAAAACAAACAAAACTGTTAGGGGAAAAATATAAAAAATAAAAAACTTACAATACACTGGTTGCACAAGTATGTACACCCTTAAACTGATTCCATCTAGATATATATATATATATATATATATATATATATATACATACACACACACACACACACACACACACACACACACACACACACACACAGCTACATAAATGTCTATATCTATCTGTCTGTCTATCTATCTATCTATCTATCTATCCATATACATCTATATAAATGTCTATATCTATCCATCAATCCATACTTATACATCTATATAAATGTCTGTATCTATCCATCCAACACATGCATATACATCCACATACATTTCTATACCTATCCATCCATCCACACATACATACTCTACATCCATCTATCCATACTTCTATCTTCCATCTATATAAATGTCTTCTATATCTAGCGATCCATCTAGCCATACATATACATCTATATACATTTCTGTATCTATCCCTCCATACATACGCATTTATATAAATCCCTATATCTATCTCGCCATCTATCCATAGATATATATATCCATATAAATGTCTGTACCTATCCATCCATCTATCCATACATTTACATCTATATAAATGCCTATATCTATCTATCCACTCACACATACATATACATCTATATAAATGTCTATATCTATCTATTCATACATACGTACATACACATATAGCTATATCAATCTCTACATGTAGCCATATATCCATACCTACACATCTATATGAATGTCTATATCTATCAATCTATCCACACATACATAGGTTCAGTGCTAACTTTAACCCCCTCTTACCCAGTAAACGACCCATCTCTATACTGGAAGAATGCAAAGTTCCTGTAATCATGGCTGCACAGGTAAAAACCACACTCTCCAAAGCCAAGAACACAGCATCCATGGGACCTGACAACATCCCAGGCTGCATTCTACACGAACTACAGAATGAACTGGCACCCCACATAAGCACCATGTTCAATCATAGCCTCAACTCAGGCTTTGTGCCCATGGTTATGTGACGGTTATCCCACTCCACAAAGGGGGAGCCACCACGGACCCCGAGAACTACCACCCCATTATCCTAACGAGCCTGGTCTGCAAGGCCATGGAACGTATCATCATGGAACTTATAAACAAAGACAATGTTAATCTCAAAGCTCTGGATCCCACCCAGTTTGGGTTTGTAAATGACAGATCATGTCACCTAAACCTGACAGACTTCTTCGAAGTAGTCAGCAAAGCCGTAGACGAGGGTAAGGTGGTTCACACAGCCTATCTAGATCTCGCCATGGCTTTTGACACCATCCCTCACTTTGGAATTATAGATAAACTCACTAAACTAAGTATAAATCCCTATGTCAAAAGAGGGGTTGCCAACTGGCTCACTAACAGAACCCACACTGTGAAAGTAGCAGACTCCAAATCCAACTTCAGACCAGTGACAAGTGGAGTACCACAAGGTTCAGTCCTGGGTCCTCTTCTGTTTGGTATCTACTTTTCTGAAGTAAAGGCTAACACAGAAGGTCTTTGGCTAATGAAGTTCGCAGATGACTGCAAATTTGGAGCCATAATCGAAACTCCTGACGATGTGGACATCCTAGAGAATAACCTCACTGACTCAGATGCTTGTTGTAAAAGCCATGGCCTCAAACTCAATGCCAAAAATTGCATTGTCATCTCCTTTGGTAAAAACTCTGTACCCATAAGCTACCACATAGGTGGTTGTCTACTTAACACTGAAAGTGTGATAACAGACCTTGGGACACAGGTGGACAGTAGTCTCTCCTTTGATAAACACATCGCCACAGTAGTCAGGAAATCCTTCTACGTGGCACACCTCATCACAAAAGGTTTCTCATCCAGGAAAAAAGAGATCATTGTTCCCCTCTGGTCGTCACTCATTAGACCCATTATAGAGTACAATGCCCTTTTTGGTATGTACCTCACAAGACATCTACAACAACTGGAAAGGCCACAGAAATACCTCACAAAGAGGATTACTGGCCTCAAACAGACACCCTACCCAGACCTTCTCAAAAACCTCCAGCTTTACTCCGTCGCATACTGCCTACTCAGATGCGATCTCTGCCTAACATACATAGCTATGTCAAACCCAGAGCTGTTGGACATGCTCCACTTAAAGAAATTCCAATTCCGCCGAGCTACACACTCTAGGGACCTAAACCTTGTCACCACAATAAACAGAACATGCTGGAGGGACAGATTCCTGTCCCAGAGACTTCCCATACTCTGGAACAAACTACCTATCTATATCAAACAAAGCTCCTCATTAGCACTCTTCAAGAAAAATCTTGATGATTGGATGGGAAATAGGAAATTCACCCTGGGGGTCACCTCTGTGTCTCTGTGCAACATGGGCACAGGAAAATAATTTTCTTGGGTGGCAAAAGCCAGGGTACCTTTTTGGCTAGGCTTATATAGGCCACAGGGCCAATAGCCTAGTGCCTACCTATGAACACAGCTATATACATTTCTACATCTATCCATACATACATATATAAATCTCTGTAGCTATCTATCTATCCATCTATTCATACATATGCATCTGTATAAATGTCTATATCTATCTATAAATACATATCTATATCAGCGATATACATATATATATCAATAAATATATTATCTAGCCACACATATTCATCTATATAAATGTCTTCTATATCTATCCATCTATCCATACTTATACATCTACATAACTGTCTCTAGCTATATATCTATCCATCCATCCATCCATACATATATATCTGTAGCGCTCTCTACATCTATCTATCCATCTATCATACTTATACATCTAGGTGTCTATATCTATCCATACATATGCATCTGTGTAAATCTCTATATCTATCTATCTATCCATACTCATACATCTGTTTAAATGTCTATATCTATCTATCCATCTATCCACACATACGCATCTATATAAATGAACATATCTATCCATCTATCCATACATATACATCTATATAAATCTCTGTAGCTATCTATCCCTCTGTCCATACATATACATATCTATATCAACAAATATATCTATCTATCCACACTTACACATCTATATACATTTCTGTATCTATCTATCCATCCATACATATACATCTATATAAATATCTGTAGCTATCTATCCATCTATCCATATTTATAAATCTATATAAATGTTTGTATCTATCTATCCATCTATGAATACATATACATCTGTGTAAAAGTCTGTATCTATCCATCCATACATACATACATACATACATATATATCTACAGCGCACTCTGTATCTATTATCTATCTATCCATCTATCCATGCATACATATACATCTTTCCCTCGGCTATAGCCTTGGTAACTGTCTCAAAGAAGTCCACCAGGTTAAGGAGGCATGATCTGCCCTTAACAAAGACGAACTGGGTAGGGTCCAGTGTTTGGAGGTTCCCAATGTCTCTGTTAATGAGATCCATGATGATGCGCTCCATAGCTTTGCAGACCAAGATAGGCAGGCTTATAGGGCGACAGTTTCCAGGGTCTGTTGTGGCTCCACCTTTGTGGAGTGGAATAATCGTTGCTGTGTGCCACTCTGTGGGCATGTAGCCTGTGGAGAAGCTGAGTTTAAACAGTGTGTTTAGGTGAGGAGTTAGTTCATTTTAGAGCTTGTGTAGGAAGCAGCCTGGGATACCATCTGGTCTCAATGATGCTGTGTTTTTGGCTTTGGAGAGGGCTGTTTTAACCTGAGTATCTGTGATTTCAGGGGCACTACATTCTTCTGGTATAGTTATGGGCCCTTTTGGGGGTGAGAGGGGGGTGAAGTTTGCATTGAACCTGTCTGCCAGGATGTTGGCTATTTCGGACGGTTCAGTGTATATTGTGCCGTTATGCACTAACTCTGAGCAGATCTGAGAATTGCCACTTAGATTCTTGACATAGCTAAAGAATGCCTTGTGGTTATCTTCGGAGTCCATGGCAATTTTTCTTTCGAAGCTAGCCATGGATGGTTTTATGAGGGAATGTAGTTTCTTGCTGATACTGATCAGGGATGTCTTCCCTTCTTGGGATTTTACTCTTTTCTGTACTAGTTTCCTCCTTCTAATGTACAGCTTGTTTATGGCAGGGGTCCACCAGACTGGTTTCCTTTTCTTGGAGGAGTGAGTCTTGGTTTTGTTTGGGATAGCACAATCAATGCATTCTTATAGCTGCCCGTAGAGTGAATTAGTAAAGGATTTTGCAGCTTGGACAGCATTATCCTTTAGCATGGGGGCTTTGAAACTTCCCATCTTGGTCTTAAGCAATGTGAAGTTTGCTTTTGAAAATTTTTTCACTGTGATTTCTTTCACCGGGGGTGATGGCAGAATGTGGATATCCAGAGTGATTAGTTTATCGTCAGATCTAACCAGCGAGGGGTTGACCTCCGGTGTGGAACACCGGTCACCCATGTTGGTGGTGACCAGGTCCAATATGCTGTCACCTCTGGTGGGGGTGTTGACCAGTTGATCCAGGGCATTTGAGTTTATAAATTCTAGGAAATGTTGGTCAAGGGAGCTTGTACTTGAGTAGTTCTCCCAGTCAATGTTTGGGTAATTGAAATCACCCAATATCAGGGTGTTTGGTAGGACCTTTATGTTTCCCAGTGTTTCCAGGAATGTGGAGTGTGGGTCCTGGGACATGGTGGGTGATCTATAGCAAGCTATAATTTGAATAGCAGTTTTGCCCATTGTTACTTGCACATGGATGATCTCTGAAGCATCGTGCTGTGCCACTAACCTGGAGGTGTGGGTATCCTTGATGAATATGGATACTCCCACACCTTTTGTATTTCAGTTCAGGTTTTGTGGCTGAAATGTATATTAAGAGTTGTAGCCTGGTAGTGCTGGGGTACTCTCTGGAGCCTTAAACCAGGTTTCTGTTACTGCACATATATCGATTTTCTCCATACTGAGGAGTGCCTCAAGTGCGTGCATTTTGAGGTTTAGACTTCTGGCATTGAGTAGCATTACCCTCAGTTTTTATTACTTGTGCTTTTTACGGCAGTGGGTTTGTATTATGAGCCTTGCCTAAAAAAGGCACTATGGGTATGGCAAGAGCCTTGGCCAGTATTCGAAAGCCTAAGGGTGACAGGTGCAAGCCGTCTCTAGCAAATCAGCGTGGCTTGTCGAACATGTCATCCCAGGCTGACAGACACTGGATCCCCTTTGAATGACACCAGAAACTTAGCCAATTGTTGAAATTGATAATTTATTCTCTATAACATGGTATCATTCTTGGTGAGGGCAGGATGATACTCAGGGTCAGGGTCATACCGGCCTGAGCTACGTGATCAGAGAGCTCCTCCATGTCTCTTTTCATGTAGTCCAGGGAGGTACGGCTCAGGTCATTCACACCAATATGGACAATGACAGAGTCATTTTTGTACTTGTTCTGGAGAGACCTGAGTGCTTGTGTTATGTGGCGGATCCTGTCAGCCGACAGGCAGCTAACAGTAACCCTCTCCTTGTTCAGCCTAGTGAGTGGGACGTCAGTGTGCCTGACTATAGAGTCACCTACTACTAGTGTATTGGGTATGTTATTTTGCCTTAAGGGCTGTGATTGCGTGGAACACTAGTTTTGTAAAGTATGTGTTTCATGGTTGGTGTTGGAGGGTGGAGGTTGCTTGGATGGCTGCTTTGCAGGTCTATGTTGCTTTTGCAGATTTTTATTTAGAGCCTCCGAGTATGTTTTTGTGTATTTATGTGTGTTTTTTGCCAGTGCTGATTTCATAGGTCTATGTGAGACTAGTGGTGTGATGCAAGTAATTCCCTTTTCCTCTTGACTGCCTGGTCCAGTCTTGGGTTGAGAGAGCTTAGCCTCCAGTTTGACTGTATGATTGCATCTCTTGCATGTATTAGTGTTTGGTGGAAGGAGGAGAGGGTTGTCTGTGTACATGAGGCAATTGCAATATTGCCTCAAAATGCCCAGATTCAGCAGTTGGACCAGAGAGTACACCTGAAACTACCCTTTGGACATGCCTGGATAGGTACAGTGAACTGTTTTACTGATTGGCTGATAAGGTCGAATAGAGAGCCTTGTCCTTCTCTACAGTACAGGGGGGTCTAGTGCTAAGGTTTATTAGTGCTTGCTATAAGTTTTGAGCAAGTGCCGGGATTAGAAGTGAATGGTTTTTGTGCTTAAGTTGAATGTTTGTCTAGTTCCAAGGCAAAAATTGAAGAATAAACTTTGTGGAGCCGGGAATAGTTATACCCTAGCTAACTGGCACTGCCTGGTGCGCAAAACCGCACTAATGCGGGTTTTATAGCAGGGAAATAAAAGAGATCGAAATCAGCCCAAAATGGCCAATAAACTACTAATTTCTGGGCTGAAACCACTCCTCCAGGGACAGATAGGCTGCTCAAAGCTCCCTCTCTCACAGTGAACAGAGAAACTTCCTTTTATCCAAGTAAGGTATGGGCAAACACAGAAACTTGTAACACAGCCCTGAATTTAGCACTAACCTGAAAACTGGACTATACCAGCTTAGAAAGGCGGGAAAACAAGTATATTTGTTTTTTTTTTTTGTTTGTTTGTTTTCAGAAAATAAAGCAGATACAATAAAAAAAAGTACAGTTTTGTACCTACTATAAATGTAGATGTTCGAGTGCTAATACAGCTGCAGTCATAACAGATGGGTTCTCCTGCCGTCAGGCGGGTCCTCGGTCAGCCGAATTCCAAAGTCTAGGTCCGGCGTCGGTTGTCGTCGCTTCTTCCCTGACGTCAGTGCGACAGGGGTATAAAAGAACCAGCCGACGCCATTTTCTTCAGTTTTTCTTGCCCCAGATGTCAGGTGCCCCCAGAAGGAAGGCAATACATAAATTTGTGTAATAAAGCAATGTCATATAATCAAAATACATTAGTTGCAAGCAAATACACCATAAAAGAATACCCCAATCAGGTTGTATGAGGAGGTGTTAGCCAATAGGCCTGTCCCAAGAGGGGAAGGAGGGAGGGAAACCTGGACTGCAGCTGTATTAGCACTCGAACATCTACATTTATGGTAGGTACAAAACTGGACTATGTTCATCGTGCATACAGCTGCAGTCATAACAGATGGGTAGAATCCCAAAGCTAAGAAAGGGGTGGTAGGCACTAGTTGGAACTAGGAGGAGCCAGGATGCCCTGCAAGACTGCATTGGCAAAGCCTGCTCTAGTTTTGGAGTATAATGGTAGGTGGTAGTGCTTGGGGAAGGTATGCACAGAACTCCAAGTGGCTGCTTCCAAAATATCTTTGGTAGGAACTCCTCTGAGGAAAGCTGCAGAGGTAGATGTGGCCCTTGTGGAGTGAGATCTGATGCCTGCAGGTACAGTTTTGCCATGAAAGGAGTAACAAAAGCGTATGCAGTGGGCTATCCATTTTGAGATTGTCTGTTTGGAAATAGGCTTCCCTTGAGTTCCTATAGCATAGGACACAAAGAGCTGTTCTGATTTTCTGAAAGGCTTTGTTCTGTCCAAATAATAACGCAGTTGTCTGTGGATGTCCAAGGAATGTAATAATCTCTCCCTTTGTTTTGAGGATTAGGATAAAAGGTAGGTAAGTGTATAGCCTGATTCAAAGCTACCCTGGATACCACTTTTGGCATAAAGGATGGGTTGGTTCGTAAGGAAACTCTGTCCTGATGGAAGATGATAAAAGGCTGCACAGCCATGAGGGCTTGTAGTTCCGAAACCCTACGAGCTGAAGTAATAGCCAGAAGGAAAGCTGTTTTCCATGACAAATATTGCAAATCTGTTGAGGCAGCTGGCTCAAAAGGAGGCAAGGTCAGCTTTTCTACTATGAAATTGAGGTCCCAAGCAGGTATTGGTTGTTTCCTTGGGGATTTTATATTCTTAGCCCCTCTGAGGAACTGTCTTAAGAGGGGGTGAGAGAATAAAGGTGGATCAGTGTTGTATTCTGCAGAAATGGCTGAGGCATGGATTTTGATGGAGGAGAATGAAAGTCCACTGCTTAGCAGCTCAGCTAGATACGGTAATATTTGAGGTAAATTCAGTTTTCCAGGATTCTGGCCCTTTTTCTCATTCCAGGCACAAAACCGCTTCCATTTTACGGCATAGGCTTTTCTAGTAGACGGCCTTCTGGCCTCCAAAATGACATCCTGCATCTCCTTGGAGAGTAGGGTCTGTTGTGATGTTAAGGAATCTTCCATGCGGCCAGATTGAGTGTTTTCAGCTGACTGTGAAGAGTTTTGATGCTGTGCTGAGTCAGAAGAAGAGGCATCAGAGGTAGAGTCCATGGTGGGGAATGCGTCAGGCTCCTCAGGAGTGGGTACCAGTGTTGTCTTGGCCAGTCTGGAGCAATGAGAATCATCTTTGGTCTGTCTGCTCTGGTTTTTAATAGAACTTTGGGCAGCAGAGGAAGAGGTGGAAAGGCATAAACTGTCATTGTTGTCCAACTGAAAGAAAGAGCGTCCACTCTCCAGGCCTTTGGATGAAAAGTCCTTGAGCAGAATTTTGTCAATTGGTGATTTTTGTGGGAGGCAAAGAGATCTATGACTGGCCTTCCCCATGCTTGAATTATTTCTGTAAAAACTTGAGGATGCAACTTCCATTCGTGTGGATCTGTCACATTTCTGCTTAGGTTGTCTGCCAGCGTGTTTTCCTTGCCTGGCAAGTACTGTGCTTGAAGCTTGATTTGTAATTCCAGAGCCATGTTCCAAAGTGACATGGCCAGTCTGCATAGGGGGTATGAATGGGTTCCTCCCTGTTTGTTTATGTACCACATTACTGTCGTGTTGTCTGTCCTTATCAATAGTTGACCTGGATGCAGAAGGTCTTTGAAAGCTATAATAGCATTTATTACTGCTAGCATTTCCTTTTGATTGATGTGAAGGTGCTTTTCTTTTTGGGACCATTTGCCCTGAATGCACCGATCTGTCATGTGCACCCCCCAGGCGTAGTTCGAGGTGTCTGTTGTGATGACTTGATTTGCTTGAGGCTTGCAGAATGGGAGACCTGTGTTTGTTTGGCATGCTTGAGCCCACCACAGAAATTCCTTTTGAAGACATGGAATTAGTGGTATTATTGTTTCCAAACTGTGGCTGTGTTGAGACCATAGGTTTTCAGGTACCATTGAAGTTTCCTCATATGCAGCTTTGCACATGGGATTAGTAGGATGCAAGATGCCATGAATCCCAGAGCCTGCAGGATTTTCCTTGCAGTCAGCCTGGTAAAATCTGCTAGTGTTCTGAAGTATTGAGTTAGTTGCCCCTGCTTCTCTGGCGTGAGGTAGGCCATCTGGGTGTTTGTGTCCAAGTTGGCACCCAGGAAAATTATTTTCTGAGAGGGTATTAGCCTTGATTTCTTTTTGTTGACCGTGTATCCCAGAGAATTCAACAACATTATTACATAAGCCAGATGTTTCAGAAGAATGTGCTTGCTGTCCGCTTGGATCAGGAAGTCGTCCAAATATGGGTATATTTGTATCCCTTGAAGTCTGCAGTAGGCAATTACTGATGCCAGGCATTTTGTGAATACTCTGGGCGCAGTAGATAAGCCAAAGGGCAATGCAGAGAATTGATAATGGGTTGAACCTGCAAGAAAACTGAGGTATCTTCTGCAATTTTGTCTGATTGGGACATGCAGGTATGCCTCCTTGAGGTCCAATGTTACCAGCCAAGACTCCTTGCCCAGCATGGGAAGAAGCTGCTGTAAAGTGAGCATCTTGAATTTTGGTACGAGTAGGATGGATAGGTCCAAAATAGGTCTCCAATCTTTTCCCTTCCTTGGTACCAGGAATAGTCTGGAATAAAAGCCTTGACCTTGTTCGTGAGTAGGTGCCTCTTGAATAGCTTTCATGTCCATGAGATCTGAAATCTGTTTTTGTGCCTCTGCCCTTTGATAGTGTGGCAGGTTTGGCATGCCTCTCATTTTTGGAAGGGTGTAAAAATGGAATCTGTAGCCTCTGTTTATAATGTCCAGGATCCATTTGTCTTTTGTGACAATATGCCAATTTTTTGAAAATAATGCCAGTCTTCCGCCTAAGGGTGCTGCCATTTGAGCCTTGCTTGGCATGCAAAGGGGAAAGTCATTGGGCTTGCTTTCTGAATGGCTGCGAACTATCCTCACCAAGTAGGAGCTTGCCATTGTCTGCCTCTATACGATCCTTGAGATTGCCCTCTGCCCCTCAGGCGCCTGTATCTACCTCTTTGGGGTCTGTCCGTGGATGGAAAGGACCAATTGTTGGAAGGCCAATTTCTACTGAAACGTGGAGGTTGTACCTGTAGAAAATCCTTCACTGTTTGCATTGATTTAGCTTTTTCCTCCATTTTCTTTAATACCTCTTCAGCTTTAACACCAAATAATACATCCTTTTGAAGAGGGGCATCTAGCAATTTACATGATCTGGTAAGGTTTGTTCCTTGAGCCAGGCATGTCTACGTATCACTGATCCTGTAACAGCAGCTCTACATGAGGCCTCTAGAGCATCAAAACCACATTGCAAGGTATGTTTACCCACTTGTTCTGCACTATGCATCAATTCCTGCGACTCCTTCAAGTCTGGTTGTTCAGGTTGTGACATTTTACTTTTCAATTGTGATAACAGAAACTGCTGGTACTTTAGCATATGGAACTGGCAGTTTAATGCCCTCATGGTTAAGGTGGCCGAGGTATATACCTTTTTTCCCCACCTTTCTAAGGATCTGGAATCTCTCTCGGAAGGTAATGGATTTTTAGCAGTGGAGGCCTTAATTCCTTTGGGGCCCTGTGAGATAGTTTCTGGGTCAGCCGCATGGCTTTTGTATAAAAATTGGTGTGAGTCAGGAACCCGGTAGTACCTGTCAGGCTTGACAGGGGCTGGAGGTAAAGAATCCGGGTTAAGGCAGGCCTCCGAGTACACATCATCTAGTATGTCTAAGACAGGAGGTATAGCCAGAGGCCTGTGCTGAGGTAGTAAGAGAAATTCCCTAAGCCTTTTCTTGGAATCAGAGTACTCTTGGCCTTCCCAGTGGAAGTGTTCCCTTAAGGTATGTAAGGTTTCCCCAAATGAGTAATCCTCTAGGGGGGAGACAGAGGGAATGGACTCCTCTGCATCAGAATCTTCAAAAGGGGAGTAAGAATGTTCCTGTTCATCAGAGTGCTCTGATATAATGGAGGCCTGATCAGAGGAGGGGGATTCTTCCTCCACTCTGGGCCTTTTGTCTGGGGGTTGAGAACCCTGATAAGAGTAATTAAATCCTCAGCCATTTTGAGCATCTGTTTTTTAGGCATGGGGCCTGGAGAAAGGCCCTGTGTAGCTTGTCTCTTAGAATGCATGGCTGCTTTAGACTTAGTGAAAGCCTTGATGGAAAAAGAAGAGGAAGGTCTGAAGACACCTTGAGAGGAGGCAGACCTGTCTACATTTTGAGATTCACCACCAAGAGTGGCTTCGGTATCTGTAGTCGGGGTGTGGGCCGAGGAGCCAGCGACCTCGGCCACAGAAGACACCGCCAAAGAAGTGTCGTCGGTAGTCAGGGGCTGCATAGGCACCTCGCTGAGAACCGGACCACCTGTAGTCGGCTTTGGCGTGGTGTCGGTAGAGGCCACGGACCTCGTGTGTCGGTCCTTATCTATGCGTTTGTTAGACAAAACTGGAGTCGGAGTATCCGACGACATAACATAGTTAAATTTTTTGCCAAAATAATGCTGGGCGAACTCCGCTCGACGTTTAATGGTGCGTTTATTGAATGTAGCACAAAAACGACAGACTGAGACGTCGTGGTCTGGTCCTAAGCAAGGAATACAGAGGGAATGAAAATCCTTATCCGGTATTTGCTTCCCACATGAAATACAATTATTAACTTTGTCTGACATCGGTCTGAGGCAAGAAAAGTTTCCCCAACGGGGTACTTAGCTTTCAAGAAGACTTCGGTTGCAAAATTTTCATAATTTCAGGAGCTGGCCGACCGGCACTTGGAAACTGCTTCTGCTTCAGGCACCGCGCGGCAAGAAAGACTGAAGAAAATGGCATCGGCTGGTTCTTTTATACCCCTGTCGCACTGACGTCAGGGAAGAAGCGACGACAACCGACGCCAGACCTAGACTTTGGAATTCAGCCGACCGAGGACCCGCCTGACGGCAGGAGAACCCATCTGTTATGACTGCAGCTGTATGCACAATGAACATCACTTTAAATGCACAGAAATGGCTATCACACTTGAGTGTGTAGCCTACAACAGTTAAACAGGTAATTTAAACACAAAAACGACTTTGTTAAAGTGCAGGCAGTAAAATAAGTACAATATGTAGTTGAAACAAGCTTTTTAAATCACAGAAACTCTAATAAATCGGCGTTCAAGGCAGAATTAGCTAAGGGCAGCAAGAAAATGCAGAAAAATGATACTTAATCACTCCAAAGTCTCTCTTTTGTTTCTCTGCTGCTGTAGAACTCTGCAGGGCACCAGGCAGGAGCTTGCTGAGCTGTGTACAAGCTTAACAACCTCGCAAATGTGGGTTGAATAGCAGGGACATGAAAGAGAGAGAAATTAGCCCAAAATGGCCAATAAACTACTAATTTCTGGGCTGAAACCACTCCTCCAGGGACAGAGAGGCTGCTCAAAGCTCCCTCTCTCA
Source organism: Protopterus annectens (assembly GCF_019279795.1). Taxonomy (NCBI): domain Eukaryota; kingdom Metazoa; phylum Chordata; order Ceratodontiformes; family Protopteridae; genus Protopterus; species Protopterus annectens. The sequence goes on along the minus strand of NC_056732.1, from coordinate 1,498,920,517 downwards.
CAGTGAACAGAGAAACTTCCTTCTATCCAAGTAAGGTATGAGCAAACACAGAAACTTGTAACAAAGCCCTGAATTTAGCACTAACCTGAAAACCGGACTATACCAGCTTAGAAAGGCGGGAAAACAAGTATATTTGTTTGGTTTTTTTTTTTTTTTTTTTCAGAAAATAAAGCAGATACAATAAAAAAAACTTTAAATGCACAGAAATGGCTATCACACTTGAGTGTGCAGCCTACAACAGTTAAACAGGTAATTTAAACACAAAAACGACTTTGTTAAAGTGCAGGCAGTAAAATAAGTACAATATGTAGCTGAAAAGTACAGCTGTGTACCTACCATAAATGTAGATATTCGAGTGTATTCACTGTTGCAGTCATTACACTTGGGTTATCCTGCTGGCAGGCTACCCGCAGTCGGCCTGAATTCCAAAGTCCTGGTCCGGCGTCAGTTGCTGTCGCCTCTTCCCCTGACGTCAGTGCACCAGGGGTATAAAAGATGCAGCCGACGCCATTTTCTTCAGTTTTTCTTGCCCCAGATGTCAGGTGCCCCCAAAAGGGTAGGCTAAAAATTCTGTTCATAAAAAAAGCATGCACTAACGTAAACAATACCTTAATCTACAAGCAAATACACCACATAGGTTGTACAGAATAGAGAAGTACAGATAAGTCCCAGCAATGAAAGGGGGATGGAGGGAGGGTAACCTGGACTGCAACAATGAAGACACTCGAACATCTACATTTATGGTAGGTACACAACTGTACTACGCTCATCGTGTTTCACTGTTGCAGTCATTACACTTGGGTTGAATCCCAAAGCTGAGGTTGGGTGGCTGGGCCTAGATAGAATTAGGAGTGGCTATGAGGCCCTGCAGAACTGCAGTGGCAAAGCCTGCTCTGGATTTAGAGTAAAGAGGTAAGTGGTAGTGCTTTGTAAAAGTGTGCACTGAAGTCCAAGTTGCAGCCTCCAAAATGTCCTTGGTTGGTACTCCTCTGAGGAAGGCTGCTGAAGTGGCTGCTGCTCTGGTTGAATGTGGCCTAATGCCCTTAGGCACTGATTTGCCATGTTGTGAATAGCAGAAACGAATGCAGTGGCCTATCCATTTTGAAATAGTCTGCTTTGAAATAGCTTTTCCTTGCGATCCTGCAGCATATGCCAGTAAAAGTTGCTCAGTCTTTCTGAAAGCTTTAGTTTTGTCCAAGTAGAAGTGTAGCTATCTGTGGATGTCCAAAGAATGCAGAAGTCTCTCCCCCTTATTCTGTGGGTTTGGATAAAAGGTAGGCAAATGAATGGTTTGGTTAAGAGCCACACTGGACACTACCTTAGGCATAAATGTTGGGTTTGTCCTTAGAGAAACCCTGTCTGGATGGAAAATAATAAAAGGTTCCACAGCCATTAGTGCCTGCAACACTGAGACTCTACTTGCTGAGGTTATTGCTAGGAGCAGAGCTGTTTTCCATGATAAGTATTTTATCTCAGCTGTATTGGCTGGCTCAAAAGGAGGCAGTGTGAGCTTTTCAAAGACAAAACTGAGGTCCCATGCAGGTGTTGGAGCTCTCCTTGGAGGTCTTATGTTTTTGGCCCCTCTGAGGTACTGCCTAAGCAGTGGGTGTGAAAAAATAGGTGGATCCGTATTATAATGAGCTGAAATGGCAGAGGCACGGATCTTAATTGATGAGAAGGATAGGCTTTTGTCCAGCATCTCAGTTAGGTATTGTAAAATCTGAGGAATATTTGGTACAAGCGCATCCATTCCTTGTGCCTGGTTCCAAGCACAGAATCTCTTCCATTTTTCTGTATAAGATTTTCTGGTGCTGGTCCTCCTGGCCTCCAAAATAACATTCATAACTGCTTTAGAGGGAGGCGTGTTCTGAACGATTAAATTATCAGCCATGCAGCCAGATTTAGGGTTCTGAGTTGGCTGTGCAGGATCTGATTGTTTTGTTGGGTCAGCAAATGAGGAATTTGGGGTAATGTCCAGGCTGGGCCTTGAGACAAGCTTTTTAGGATTGGGTACCAGTGCTGGCGTGGCCAGTCTGGGGCAATCAATATCATTTTTGGCTTCTTTTGTCTGACCTTTAGGAGTACCTTGGGGAGGAGAGGCAGTGGAGGAAAGGCATATACTGTAAGGGTTTTCCAACTGAATGATAGGGCATCCACTTTCCATGCTTGCTTGTGATAAGTCCTTGTGCAGAATCTCTGTAGTTGGCAGTTGTTCAGGGAGGCAAATAGATCTATGTCTGGGCATCCCCATTTCCTTGTTATCATGCTGAAGATTTGTGGATCTAGTTTCCACTCGTGAGAATCCTTGAGATTTCTGCTTAGTTCGTCTGCTAGAGTATTTGTCTTTCCTGGCAGGAATTGTGCTTGCAGGTGTATTTGATAAGTCAATGCTGTGCTCCACAAAGTCATGGCTTGTCTGCTGAGGGGGTAGGAATGTGTGCCTTCCTGCTTGTTTATGTACCACATGACTGTAGTATTGTCCGTCTTTACCAGCAGTTGTCCTGGATGAAGTAGATCCTTGAAGGCTGTCAGGGCCTTCAGGACAGCTAGCATCTCTTTTTGATTGATATGAAGATGCATTTGGCTTGCTGGCCATGCTCCCTGAACACATTTTCCTGCCATGTGGGCCCCCCAGGCATAATCTGATGCATCTGTTGTTAGTGTTTGCCTGGCCGTGGGTAGAGTGAATGGCTGTTGGCTGTCCCTTGTTGTGGTGACAACCCTGTGCCCACCATCGAAACTCCTGTTGCAGGCAGGGAATGAGGGTAATTAATGTTTCCAGGCTGTGGCAATGTTGACTCCAAACACTTTTTAGATACCATTGTAGTTTCCTCATATGCAGTCTTGCATATGGAATTAGTAGAATGCATGAAGCCATGAAGCCCAAAGCCTGCAGAATTTTTCTTGCAGATAACTGGGTCTTTGTTGCCAACATTTTGAAGTAACAAGTCAGTTGCCTTTGTTTGTCTGGCGTGAGATAAGCCATCTGGGCAGTTGTATTTAAGCTAGGAATATTATCTCTTGAGAGGGTACTAGTTTTGATTTATTTTCGTTTACCATGTATCCTAGACAAATTAGTAATCTTTTTACAAATGCCAGATGCTTCAGTAGAATTTCTTTGTTCTCTGTTTGAATACGGCAGTTGTCCAAGTAAGGGTATATCTGAATTCCTCTTTGTCTGCAGAAAGCAATTACTGGTGCCAGGCATTTTGTGAAGACCCTGGGCGTAGTAGATAAGCCAAAGAGCAGTGCAGAGAACTGGTAGTGCATTGATCCAGCTATGAATCTGAGGTATCGTCTGCGATTTTGTCTGATTGGGACATGCAGGTATGCCTTTTTTAGGTCCAAAGTTACAAGCCAAGCCGTCTTGCCCAGCATGGGCAGAAGCTGCTGCAAAGTCAACATTTTGAATTTTGGAATGTCCAGAAAAGTGTTTAGAATAGACAGGTCCAGTATTGGTCTCCAGGCTTTGTCCTTTCTGGGTACCAGGAATAGTCTTGCTGTGGTACTTGCTGAATGGCCCTCATGTCCATGAGGGATGTAACTTGTTTTTGTGCCTCTGCCCATTGATTTTGTGGCAGGTCTGGCATACCTTTTGCCTTTGTCAGGGTGTAAACGTGGAACCTGTAGCCCTTGGACACTATATTCAAGACCCATTTGTCCTGAGTGATTATATGCCAATTTTGTGAAAAAAGTGCTAGTTTTCCCCCTAACTGAGCTGCCAAAAGATAAGTGCTTGGTATTGGCAGAGGAAAGTCATTGGGACTGTTTTCTATATGGCTGTGATTTGTCTTCTCTGCTTTTGGAGGTAGAAGCACCCCATTGTTTAGGCCCGTATGAGCCTTGGGGCTGGGATCTGCCTCTAGGACATCTGTATCTGCCTCTTTGTGGCCTGTCTGATGCTGGAAAGGACCAATTCTTTGAAGGCCAGTTCCTGCTAAATCTAGGTGGTTGTACCTGTAAGAAATCCTTAACTGTCTGCATAGATTTCGCTTTATCCTCCATTTTCTTCACCACCTCTTCTGCCTTAACACCAAACAAAGTGTCATGCTGTAAAGGAGCATCCAATAATTTTGCTTTAACGTGATCAGGCAGATTTTGTTCCTTTAACCAAGCATCCCTTTTAATGACAGTACCCGTAACAGCGGCCCTGCAAGAGGCCTCCAGTGAATCAAAACCACATTGCAAAGTATGTTTTCCTACTTGTTCAGCTGCATGCAATAAATCCTGCATTTCCTTGTTATCTGCACATTCAGAATTTGTCAACATTTTCTGTTTTAGCAGTGACATTAAATATTGCTGATATTTAAGCATATGAAACTGACAATTTAAAGCCCTTACAGCCAAAGTTGCAGAAGTGTAAACTTTTTTCCTCATCTGTCCAGTGCCCTAGAATCCCTATCAGAGGGGACAGGGTTTTTTGCAGTGGAAGCCTTGACCCCTTTGGGACCCTGAGATATAGTTTCTGGGTCAGCAGCAGGGTTTTTACATAGAAATTTGTGGGAATCTGGAACCCTGTAGTATCTGTCTGGCTTAACCGGTGCAGGGGGTAAAGAGTCAGAAGACAGGCTGGATTCTGAGAATACATCATTTACTATGTCTAGAACAGGTGGAATAGCAAGAGGTCTGTGCTGAGGTAGTAACAGAAAGTCTCTGAGCCTTTGCTTAGATTCTGAGTATTCTTGGCTCTCCCAGTGAAAGTGCTCCCTCATGGCGTGACAACCCTCTCCTTCTCCCACAAAACACAAACACATGCGAGAGATGCAAATATATAGCCAAACTGGAGGCTGAGCTCTCTCATCATAGGACTGGCAAGACCAGACAGGAGGAGAAGGCAACCACACACACCACAAACCCAGTCTCACATAGCACTAGCACAACCTCATATCACACACACAAACACATAAAAACATACTCGGAGGCTCTGACCAAAAATCTACCAAAACAGCAGAGGCCACCAAAGCAGACACCCAAACAACTACCACCACAGACCAAGACACATGCAACACATAGACCACAAAGTCAGTGTGCCAAACAGTCACAGCCCTTAAGGCCAAACACAATGCCAGACACTCTTGTCATAGGTGACTCCATAGTCAGACACACTGACGTCCCACTCACCAGATTGAGCAAGGAGAAGGTCACAGTAAGCTGCCTGTCGGGCGCTAGAATCCGCCACATAACGCAAGCACTCAGGTCACTCGACAGCAAGTACAAGTATGACTCAGTCATTGTCCATGCTGGTGTGAACGACCTGAGATGCACCTGGACTACATGAAAAGGGACATAGAGGAGCTCTCTGATTATGTAGCCCAGGCAGGTATGACCCTGACCTTGAGCAGTATCCTACCTTCACCAAGAATGATGATACAGTACAGAGACAAGATGATCAGCTTTAATAATTGGCTTAATCACTGGTGTCATTCAAAGGGGATCCAATGTCTGTCTGCCTGGGATGACATGCTGGACAAGCCACGTTGCCAAGGGCGGCTTGCACCTGTCACCCCTGGGCTTCCGGATATTGGCAAAGGCTCTTGCCACCCCCATAGTGCCTTTTTTAGGCCAGGCTCAAACTCTAAACCTACCACCCTAGAACAAAACAAAGGAAAAAAAACTAAGGGTAATGCTGCTCAATGCCAGAAGTCTCAACCTCAAGATGCACGCAGAAGCCCTTCTCAGTATGGAGAACATCGATGTCTGTGCTGTGACTGAAACCTGGTTCAAGGCTCCTGAGAGCACCCGGCACTATCAGGTTTTACCTCATATCATGTTCCGCCCCAAAATCCGGACAACACCAAGAAAGGAGGAGGGTGTCCATATTCATCAAAGATACTCTCACCTCCAGGTTGGTGGCAAACGATGCATCGGAGACCATCCAGGTGCAATTAACCGTAGGCAAGACTGCTCTACAATTTGTAGCATGTTACAGGCCACCCTCTCAAACTCAGGATCCTCACACAGCATTCCTGAAAACTCTGGAGGGATAAATGTAACCCCAAACACCATCATACTAGGTGATTTCAACTATCCAAACATAGACTGGGATCACTACTCAAGCCCCAACACTCTAGCCCAAAGGTTCCTAGAGTTCATAAACTCTAACGCCATGGAACAACTAGTCACCATGCCCACAAGAGGTGAAAACATACTGGATCTCATCATCACAAACATGGGGTCACAATGTTCAACACCGGAGGTATACCCTTCATTGGTGAGATCAGATCATAAACTAATCTCAATGGAAGTCCACATCCCGCCCCCACCCCAGATAAAAAAGACCACAGTGAAGAACTTCTCTAAAGCCGACTTCACACTTCTTAGGACTGGTGTGGTCTCATTCAAGGCCCCTGAGCCAGCGGAAACCATCACTAAAGCCGCTGAATCACTTACAAATGCCTTCTACCAGCACCTCCAGGACTGCATGGATCAGGCAATCCCAAACAAAACAAAGACTCTCTGTACCAAAGGCAGGCGTCCAGTCTGGTGGACCCCAGCCATAAACAAGCTCTACAACAAAAGGAGAAAGCTATTACAAGATAGAGCAAAATCCTCAAAAGGGAAGACACCCTTGATCATCGTAAGTAAAAAACTAAGATCTCTCATAAAATCCTCCAAAGCAAATTTTGAAAGAAACATTGCCACTGACTCAAAAGGCAACCACAAGGCCTTTTTTAGCTATGTTAGAAACTTGGGAGGAAACTCCCAGATATGTTCAGAACTGGTTCAAAATGATGTAAAGATCACTGAACCTACAGACATTGCCAACATACAGGCTGACAGGTTCAGTGCAAATCCCCCAACAGGAGAAATATCTATACCAGAGGATTGTAGCCTCCCAAACATCTCAAATGCTCAAGTAAGAACAGCTCTCTCCAAGGCGAAAAACACAGCATCCATGGGACCAGATGGTGTCCCCGGTTGTGTGCTCCACGAGCTCATTGAGGAATTAAACCCGCAGTTAGGGCAGCTGTTTAATCTTAGCCTCACCTCAGGATACGCCCAAGGAATGGCGTACGGCTACTGTGGTCCCATTACACAAAGGCGGTGCCTCCACCGACCCTGGAAACTACCGTCCTATCAGCTTGACAAGCCTGGTTTGCAAAGCTATGGAGAGGATCATTATGGAACTCATAAATAAAGACATAGGGGACCTGCAGACATTGGATCAAACCCAATTTGGCTTTGTCAAGGGCAGATCATGCCTTTTAAACTTGGTTGACTTTTTCGAAACAGTCACCAAGGCCATTGATGAGGGCAAGGCAGTCCACACAGCCTACCCTGACCTGGTAAAGGCCTTCGACACGATACCCCACTCAGGCATCATAGAAAAACTCATCAGTTTAAATGTAAACCCATACGTCACAAGATGGGTTGCAAACTGGCTAAGTGACAGAACCCACAGGGTTAGAGTTGCTGGCGCCATGTCAGATTCCAAGCCTGTCACAAGCGGTGTCCCACAGGGCTCTGTCCTGGGTCCACTCTTGTTTGGCATCTACTTTTCGGAAGTACAGGCAAGCACAGGAGGATTATGGCTGACAAAGTTTGCAGATGACTGCAAACTGGGCGCCATAGTTGAAAACACATCAGACACAGATATCCTTCAGAAGGGTCTCATAGAAACGGATAACTGGTGCCAAAGCCATGGCCTAAAGTTAAACGCTAAAAAATGCATAGTCATACCCTTTGGGAAAAACAAGGTTACCCCTAGCTACCATATAGGTGGCAATCCACTAAGCACAGAAGAGGTTATCAGGGATCTGGGAACCCAGGTTGATAGTAACCTCTCATTTGACACCCACGTTGCCAAAGTTGTTAGGAAGACCTTCTACATTGCCCACCTGATCATGAAGGGTTTCACATCTAGGTCAAGGGAGGTCATCATTCCCCTGTACTCATCACTCATCAGACCGATGATTGAGTACAATGCCCCATTTGGAATGTATCTGACCCGACACCTGCAGCAATTGGAAAGGCCCCAAAAGTTCCTCACCAAAATGATAAAGGGTATCAAGAATATGTCCTATGCTGCCCGACTGAAGGAGCTCCAGCTCTACTCAGTCGCTTACCGCCTGCTCAGAGGTGACCTGTGCCTGTCATACAAGGCCATGTCCAACCCTGAATTAATGAACATGCTTCACCTCAAAAAATCTAAATCCATCAGATCCACAAGAGCACGAGACTTAAACCTTGACACGGTCATAAATAGGACGTGCTGGAGGGACAGATTCATCACCCAGAGACTCCCTATGCTGTGGAACAAAATCCCGGTACATGTGAGGCAGAGCACCTCGCTGGCTTTGTTCAAGAGAAATCTTGACCAATGGATGGGAGATCGCAGGTATACCCCAGGGATTACATCAGTGTCACTGCTTGACAGAGGCACAGCAAAATAATGGGCATAATATCCTTCAATCTAAAGGGGTGGCGTCAGCCACAAAAACTCTGGGCTAGGCTTATAAATGCCCTAGGGCAGATAGCCTAGTATGAACCTATGAACCTATGAACCTATAAAAGAGTAATCCTCAGGAGGAGAGGCTGAAGGAATAGACTCTTCAGCATCAGAATCCTCATAGAGAGGAATGGAGTATCCCTGTTCAGAAGAGGAATCAGAGGAAATGGAAACCTGATCTGAAGATTCATATTCTGTCTCTTGCCTAGGCTTCTTATCTGGAGGGGGATGGGAACCCCTGATCAAAGTAATTAGGTCTTTGGCCGTTTTAAGCATCTGTTTTTTAGGCATGGAAGTCTGTGCAGGAGAATGCTGTACTTGTTTCTTTGTCTTTAGAGCTGCTTTAGTCTTTGCCTTTGAAGCTGAGGTTGGCTTAACATATAACTGTGTAGGCCTGAAAACACCCTCAGAAGCCGATGCCTGCTCAGCGGCTCTGGACCCATCTGAGGGAATAGTTTCCAAATGTCCAATACCTTGAGTATCCAAAGGCTTAGTTGGCTCCACGTGGGAGTAAGAAGCGGCCTGTGGCTCTGAGGTAGCGGGTGTCAGGGACTGCGAAAGCGCCTCACTGAGAACTGGCAAACTGGCGACTGGCCTAACGGAGGCCTCGTCGTTGGTTTTGGACCTCGGATGCCTGTCCTTTTCCTTTTCCTTGCGCTTTTTATAAACTCCGGTCGTCAATATCTAAAACAGGAGGAATAGCAAGGGGCCTGTGCTGAGGTAATAAAAGGAAGTCTCTGAGCCTTTTCTTGGATTCTGAGTAATCCTGACTCTCCCAGTGGAAATGCTCCCTTATGGTAAGCAGGGTCTCCCCAAAAGAATAATTCTCAGGAGGAGAGGCTGAAGGGATAGATTCTTCAGCATCAGAATCCTCATAGGGAGGAAGGGAATTCTCCTGTTCAGAAGAGGAATCAGAGGAAATGGAAACCTGATCAGAAGATTCATATTCTATGTCTTGCCTAGGCCTCTTATCAGGAGGGGGATGGGAACCCCTGATCAAAGTAATTAGGTCTTCGGCCATTTTAAGCATCTGTTTTTTAGGCATGGAGGCCTGTCCAGGGGAATGCTGTACTTGTTTCTTTGTCTTTAGAGGTGCTTTTGTCCTTGTCTGTGTTACTGAAGATGGTTTTACATACAAGTGTGTAGGTCTGAAAACACCCTCAGAAGCAGATGCCTGCTCAGCGGCTCCGGACCCATCTGAGGGAATAGTTTCCGAGTGTCCAATACCTTGAGTATCCATCGGCCTAGTCAGCTCCACATGGGAGTCGGAAGCGGCCTGTGGCTCTGAGGTAGCGGGTGTCAGGGGCTGCGAAAGCGCCTCACTGAGAACCGGTGAACCGGTGACAGGCCTAACAGAAGCCTCGTCGTCGGTTTTGGATCTCGGATGCCTGTCCTTTTCTTTGCGCTTTTTATAAACTCCGGTCATCGGCTGTTCCGACGGCATTATATAATTGAATCTTCTGCCAAAATAATGTAATGCAAAATCGTACTGACGCTTAATAGTGCATTGGTTAAATCTAGCACAAAACCGACAACTAGCAACGTCGTGGTCTGGGCCTAGGCAAGGAATACAGTAAGAATGAAAATCCTTATGAGGTATTTGCTTCCCACAAGAAATAAAATTGTTAACTTTTTCTGACATCGGTCTGGAGCAAGAAAAAAGTTTCCCCAACGGGGTACTTAGCTTTAATGAAGACTTTGGATCTGAAATTCGGTTTTGAAAATCTCAGGAGTCGGCCGACCGGCACTTGCGAACTGCTTTTGCTTCGGGCACCGCGTGGCAAGAAAGACTGAAGAAAATGGTGTCGGCTGCATCTTTTATACCCCTGGTGCACTGACGTCAGGAAAGAGGCGACAGCAACCGATGCTGGACCAGGACTTTGGAATTCAGGCCGACTGCGGGTAGCCTGCCAGCAGGATAACCCAAGTGTAATGACTGCAACAGTGAAACACGATGAACATCAAGCCACTTTAAATCACAGAAAGTCTAGAAAAATCAGAGTTTTAGGTGGAATTAGTTAAAGGCAGCAAGAAAATGCAGAAAAATTATACTTAATCAATCCAAAGTCTCCCTTTTGTCTCTCTGCTGCTGTAGAACTCTGCAGGGCACCAGGCAGGAGCTTGCTGAGCTGTATACTCTATCTATATAATCTATCTATCTATCTATCTATCTATCTATCTATCTATCTATCTATCTATCTATCCACACAAATGCATCTACATAAATGTCTTCTACATCTAGCTATCCATCTATCCATACTTATACATCGGGTCCATATTACTTCGTTGAAAGCTTAATTGAGTGAATCGCTAATCATCGAACTGAAATCAGCGAGAGCTCAATTAAGTGAACGACTGTTCCAGCTAAACAGTTCTTAGGAAAAAAAAACAAGTAGGCCAGCTACCGATCAGAACAAATACAGCAAAATGTAAACCCTCCACACCCGTCGATGTGGAGGGCATCATCCCCCACCCTCCCTAACTATATACACCAACTCCAAGACTGCACTACAGCAGAGAAAATGGCAAAATTCCCAGTGACGGCCACCCACGTCCTTTCCCTAGTAAAGTTTTCGCTGAAAAGTACAGTTGTGTACACTTACCATAAATGTAGCTGTTCAAGTGTATTCACTGTTGCAGTCATCACATTTGGGTTATCTGCAATCAGGTAGCCCTCAGTCGGCCTGAATACCACAGTCTTGGGATTTCTGCATCGAATGCTGCCTCTTCTTCCACGACGTCAAGTCATCAGGGGTATAAAACATGCAGTTGACACCATTACATCAGTTTTTCTTGCCCCAGATGTCAGGAGCCCCCAAAAAAGGAAGCAATTACATGGCGGGGAGCACCTACAGTAAAAAGTAAATACCATTGCCATAGGATATGGTCAAAAAGAGTATAGGTAGAAAGTAAAGAAAGAGTCAGGAGGCTGGAGGGAGGGTAACCAGGACTGCAACAGCAAATACACTTGAACATCTACATTTACGGTAAGTGTACACAACTGTACTATGTTCTTCGTGTTTCACTGTTGCAGTCATCACATATGGGTGGATTCCCAAAGCTGAGGATGGGTGGAGGTAGTTAAGAAGCATTAGGGCTGGCAATCAGGCTCTGTAAGACTGCTGTGACAAATCCAGCTCTGGATTTAGAAAATATAGGCAAGTGGTAATGCTTGGTGAAAATGTGTACAGAGCTCCAGGTTGGAGACTCCAGGATGTCCCTGGAAGGGACTCCCCTGAGAAAAGCTGTAGAAGCTGATGCAGCTCTAGTGGAATGTGTTCTGATTCCCTGTGGAGTAGGTTTTCCATGGTGTTTGTAGCAAAAATGGATGCAGTGCGCTATCCATTTAGAAATGGTTTGCTTTGAAATGGCCTTGCCCTCTGCCCCTGCAGCAAAGCTGACTAGCAGCTGGTCAGATTTTCTGAAAGGCTTAGTCCTGTCCAGATAGAGCCTAAGTTGCCTGTGCACGTCCAGGGAGTGCAGGATCTTTTCCTCTATAATTTGAGGATTAGGGAAAAAAGTTGGCCAATGAATGGACTGGTTTAAAGCCACACTAGATACCACCTTGGGCAAAAATGAAGGGTTGGTCCTGAGGGAAACCCTGTCCGCATGGAAGATAATGAAGGGTTCCACGGCCATAAGGGCCTGCAATTCAGACACTCTTCTTGCTGAAGTGATGGCTAGAAGTAGAGCTGTTTTCCATGAGAGGAATTTTAACTCTGCTGTAGCAGCAGGTTCAAAGGGTAGAAGTGTGAGTTTTCCAATACAAAGTTAAGGTCCGAGGCTGGAGTGGGTGGTCTCCTGAGGGGTCTTAAGATTTTTTGCTCCTCTCAGGAACTGTTTGACCAGAGGATGAGAGAAGAGGGGTGGCTCAGTGTTATAATGAGCTGAGATGGCCGGGGCATGAATCTTAATAGACGAGAAGGATAGGCCTTTGTGGAGCATTTTTGTTAAGTAGTCTAGTATATGAGGTAAGCTGGGCACAGTTGTGTCCATTCCCTGAGACTGGCTACAGGAACAGTATCTTTTCCACTTTTCCAAATAGGATTTTCTGGAACTAGGCCTCCTTGCCTCCAAAATGACATCCAGCACCTGCTTACAGAGGGTTGCTGGTGATGAGCTCAGGGGATGAGCCAAGCTGCTAGGTTCAGGGTCTGGAGCTAAGGGTACAAAAATCTGTCCCTCCTGCTGGGACAGCAGGGAAGGGGTCTGAGGCAGGTGCCATAGTGGCACTACTGTCCGACTGCACAAAAGAGGCTACCAGTGCTGGCGTGGCCAGTCTGGTGCAATCAGGATTGTCCTTGATTTATCCTGTTTGCTCTTTAGTAGAACCTTCAAGAGGAGGGGTGGGGGTGGTGGAAGGCACAGGTTGATAGGCATTCCCAGGTGAAGGACAGGGCATCCAATTTTCAAGCTTCGCTGTGGGGAGTTCTGGTGCAATATTTGCTTGTGTGGGTCAATTATATTTCTGCTTAAGTCGTCTGCCAGTGAATTTAGTTTGCCTGGCAGGAATTGAGCTTGCAGGTGCACTTGGTTGCTCAAGGCTGTGTTCCACAGAGCCATGGTTAGTCTGCATGCAGAGTGGGTAGGAATGGGTTCCCCACTGCTTGTTTATGTACCACATAACTGTGGTGTTGTCTGTCTTTACCATAGTTGTCCTGGGAAAAGAAGGCCTTTGAAGGCTGTCAGAGCATTCTGTACAGCTAACATTTTTTTTTGATTGACATGCAGGTGCATTTGATTTGGTCTCCATTTGCCTTGAATGCATTGTCCTGCCATGTGAGCCCCCATGCATAGTCTGATGCGTCTCTTGTTAGGGTTTGGGCAGGAGGGGGTTGAGTGAGAGGGAGTCCCTTGTTGTGGTAGCAGGCCTCTGCCCAAAAAAGGAACTCTGTCCTTAGGCAAGGAATGATAGGAATCATTGTTTCCAGGTCCTGAGAATGTTGACACCAGAGACTTTTTAAGTACCATTAAAGTTTTCTCATATGCAATCTTGCATATGGAATTAGTAGAACGCAAGAGGCCATGAACCCTAGGGCTTGCAGTATTTTTCTTGCAGATAGCTGGGTTTTGGTGGCCAGTAGATTGAAGTAGTTTGTCAAATAAATTTGTTTTTCTGGAGTGAGGAATGCCATCTGGGAAGCTGTGTTCAAGCTTGCTCCCAGAAATACAATCTGTTGGCTGGGTACCAGAAGTGATTTCTTTTCATTAATGGTGTACCCCAGTGAAGTTAGAAGTCTATTTACAAATGACAGGTGCTGTAGTAGCAATTCCTGACTGTCCGCCTGAATCAGGCAATCGTCCAAGTATGGGTAAATTTGAATTGTTCTCTGCCTGCAATATGCAATGGCTGGAGCTAGGCATTTTGTGAACACCCTGGGTGCAGTAGATAAACCAAAGGGAAGTGCAGAGAACTGATAGTGCATACAGCCTGCTCTGAAACGTAGGTATTTCCTGCAAGATTCCCTTATGGGGATGTGCAGATAAGCTTCTTTTAAGTCTAGGGTTGCTAGCCAGGAATCCTTGGCTAGCATAGGAAGCAGCTGTTGGAGAGTTAGCATTTTGAATTTTGGAACCAACAGAAAGGAGTTGAAAATAGACAGATCCAGGATAGGGCGTCAAGAGTTTTCTTTCCTGGGTACGAGAAACAGTCTGGAATAAAAGCCTTGTCTCCTTTGTTCTGCTGGGACAGGTTGAATAGCCATGATAATGAGAAGGGAAAGTACTTGCTTTTGGACCTCTGCCCACTGGGTTGGGGGGAGGTCTGGCCATCCGCTCGGGGTTGGGAGTGAGTGGAAGTGGTATCTGTATCCCTGGGAAACAATGTTTAAGACCTATCTGTCCTGGGTAATGTACTCCCAGTTTTTGGCATGCAGGGCAAGTTTCCCTCCTAAAGGTGCAAGTACTTGGGCAAGGCTTGGAAGAGTTAAGGATAAATCATTGTGAGATTTTCCCAAAAATAAAACAAAACCAATGATAATCCCAACACAGACAGCACAAAGGATCCACAGCTTGTACAGGAAAAACACAAGTTTATTGTAAACACTCCAAAAACCAGGGTTAAGCGCTTTCATCTGCTTGTACAGACTTCATCAGAACCCCGAACAACAGTTCATTTTGCATTTAAAAAACTTTTTTGGCGCCAAAAATAATTAAAACAGTTAAAGCAACACATCCTATAAAAGTCACTAGGTACCAGTCATATAAATTAAACAAATATTAAACACAACATACCCAACAACTGATGAAAAGGTATCCGTTGTAAAAAAACATGTGTGTATTGTATGTGTATTGATAAATATATAGTAATAATATTGATAAAATAAACATTAGACATGAATAGTCTAGTGTTGTATATAAAAATAAAAATAAATATGAATATAAATATAAATATGAATAAACCCAATATTTTGGTAACATGTTAGTAAAATTAAATTAATAAATTTACTAAATAAATTACTATAATATATACATAAAATGTAATATGAATTGTTGTATTGAATAAAATTTGATGAATTATATATAATATAATTTAGAATGTGATGAATAAATTCTCACAAACTTCAAGCCCATTGTAAAAAAGGCTTGATACTAATGAAATCGTTGATACCAGGGAAACGGGTAGCATCCGTTAAAATTTGCCATTTAGCTTCTTTCATGGCAAGAAAAGCTTTCCAATTACCCCCAAACGGTGAAACATCCACTTTGTCAATAATGGAAAATTTGAAAATGTGTGTGTCACCATATGAGGAAATATGTCTCTGAAGTGCATTCTTGGAGTCTCCTATTTTAATCTTATAAAGATGTTCATAAATACGTTTTTTGAGGGGTCTCTCAGTTTTCCCTATGTAATAGGTGGGACATGTCATACATGTTGCAATGTACACCACCCTGGATGTATTACAATTCCCAACCTTACTTTTAACATAAGTCTTATTTAAATCAGCCAGCCTGACACCGTCACCTTCCCTAAGGGTGAATGGGGTATTAAATATCCCCCAATTCTGGGTATTGGTTGCTTAAACAAGAGTAATGACCGGTCCAACATTGTAAATAGGCAAAGAGTTTGTGTTTTAACCTACTCTCCCTTCGTTCATTTTATTAAAAACATCATCTGTGAGCATTGGAGGTCTATTTGTGTTGACAAAGTTTTGGAAGACATTTTTGGAAAAAGACCAGGTTTTGTTTTCAAGACCGGACCCAACATCAAGAGTATCCTTGAGACTAGAACTAGTATCAAATCAAAGTACGGTGGGACTAGGAAATGTGGATGTTGTAGGCATTGTGAGATTTTACCATAGGACAGCGGCTTACTACTCCCTGTTTTGGAGGTGGGAGCACTCCACTGCATAGATCTGTGCACGCCCTGAGACTGTAGTCTTGGTGGTCTGCTGCCCCAGGGTTTGAACTGAGAAGGTCTGGGAGGGTCTGGAAAAGACCAGTTTTTTGAAGGCCAATACCTACTTAATCTAGGTGGCTGTACTTGTAAGAAATCTTTAACAGTTTGCATAGATTTAGCTTTCTCCTCCATCCTTTGAGGACTTCTTCTGCCTTACTGCCAAACAGACGCTCATTGTTTAATGGTGCTTCTAGTAATTTTGCCTTGAAATGGTCTGGCAAGGTTTGTTCCTTAAGCCAAGCATGCCTTCTAAGAACAGACCCAGTGACAACAGCCCTGCAAGATGCTTCTAAGGCATCAAAACCACATTGCAAAGTATGTTTACCAACTTGGTTAGCAGAATGCATTAACTCTTGTAAATCTTTACGCTCTGCCCAATCAGGAATCAACATAATTTTCTGTTTAATTAGTTCCATAATATGTTGCTGATACTTTAACATATGAAACTGGCAATTTAAAGCCCTGATGGCAAGAGTAGCAGAGGTGTAAACCTTCTTACCCCATCTGTATAAAGCCCTAGAATCCCTGTCCAAAGGGGTAGGATTTTTGGCTGTCGTAGCCTTAATGCCTTTAGGTCCCTGGGAAATGGTCTCTGGATCCGCAGTAGGATTCTTAAAGAGGAATTTGTGAGAGTCAGGTACTCTATCGTACCTGTCAGGTTTCCTGGGAGCTGGAGGCAAAGTATCAGGGGTAAGGCTGGATTCCAAGAAGACATCATCTACAATTTCCAAAACAGGAGGGATAGCTAGAGGCCTGTGCTGAGGCAAGTTTAAAAATTCCCCGAGTCTCTTTTTGACTGAGAGTAGTCCTGGCTCTCCCAGCGGAAATGCTCCCTGGGGGTATGCAAGGTTTTACCAAAAGAAAAATCTTCTGGTGGGGAAGCAGAGGGAATGGAATCCTCTGCATCAGAATCCTCATAGGTAGATAAGGGTATGTCCTGGTAATCAGAAGGGTCAGAGTTATCAGACTCCTGATCTGAAGAATCAGAAGGAAATTCAGTTCTTGGTCTTTTTGAGGGGGAAGGCTGACTTCCCCTAATTAAAGTAATAAGGTCTTCTGCCATTCTAAGCATTTGTTTTTGTGGGATGTGGGCCTGAGAATGCACTTTGGTTGTCGGTTTCCTAGGCATAGTGCAAACTCTAGGCCTGAGAAATTCTGTGTTTTTGGTTTGAAATGAAGTCATTGGTTTAATATGAAAATCGAGAGGCCTGAAGGGTCTATATTATATTTTCGAAAGTTTCAAACATCAAACACCATATGGTCGACACCATATGAGCGATGTATGAAATTTTGAAAATATAATAAAAAAATAAAAATAAAAAATATACTTTCCTAAACGCTGTAGGCGGGAGGATGCCCCCCCACACACCCGCTACTTAAATATTCCTACTCCGAGATCACACTG
This sequence comes from Protopterus annectens, assembly GCF_019279795.1. Lineage (NCBI taxonomy): Eukaryota > Metazoa > Chordata > Ceratodontiformes > Protopteridae > Protopterus > Protopterus annectens. The sequence continues at coordinate 1,498,903,264 of NC_056732.1, read as the reverse complement.
CATTGAAGTAAAGGGAAAATATTCCCTACGGTGATTTCTGTGACGTTTTGACGTTTCGACCAATCGGGTTCGCTGAATACGCGTTCGCCATTTACAATTTTCAATCACGGGATACGAACCCAGGCCTGAATACACCCTCAGAAGCCGGTGCCTGCACAGGGGCTCTGGACCCATCCAAGGTAGAGACATCCGCAGATTCCATAGTCGAAGAAGCATCTAGCGGTACACCGGACTCCAAATGGGTCTCAGTAGAGGCCTGCAAATCTGTAGAAGCGGGTATCAGGGGCTGTGAAAGCGCCTCACTGAGTACTGGCGGACTGGCGACTAGCTTAATGGTAGCGTCGTCAGCAGTTCTGGACCTATGCTGTCTGTCTCTGTCTTTATCCTTATGTTTTTTCAGAAGATCGATA